>NC_057796.1:166238570-166393859 GCF_018294505.1 Triticum aestivum
GGCGCTGGGCCTGCGGGCTTCGGCGGCGGCGGGTATGGCTGCTGACATGGCAGTCGCGGATTGGGCGGTGGCGGTGGTGGACGCGTCCGCTCCGCCCGGACGTGTCCGGCGGCGGAGAGGGAGCGGGTCTAGGGTTTCGTCTACGTGCGTTTTTCGGGAGGGTCACATATAAATAGGTAGAGGGAGCTAGGAGAGTCCAAATGAGGTGTGGTTTTCGCCCACACGATCGTGATCGAACGACCTACAGCATGGAAGAGAGTTTGGTGGGTTTTGGGCTGTTTAGACAGGGGGTTTTCTGCAACACCCAAATGGACATTGCGGATTCCCGGTTAACCGTTGGAGTACCAAACGACCTCCAAATGGAACGAAACTTGACCGGTGGTCTCCGGGTGGTATACCAAGGCCACTAGACAAGCCTCGGTCCATTCCGAGAAGGTTTGACACCCGCACACAAAAAAAAACAAGAGGGGTGCGCCGGAGGAGATAGGAGCGCCGGATTGCAAAACGGACAACGGGGAAAATGTTCGGATGCATGAGACAAACACGTATGCAAATGCAATGCACATGATGACATGATATGAGATGCATGACATGAACAAAATACAAAACGAAAAACAAACCCGACCACGGAGGGAATATCATAGCACATAGCCGAAAATGGCAAGAGTCGGAGTTACAAATATGGAAAGTTACATGCGGGGTGTTACAACATGTATATAATACCTGGCCTAAATGGTCGCCCGCCGATCCATTTGTGTTCCTCATGTCCGGCAGCACGATCACCGGACCGCCGGGAGCCCCGGAGGTATATGCTTTAGCGCAAAGGACGGCTCGCTTCCCTGCTACCCAACTGATATGGTTGGCTGATGCCCAAGATGATGGTGGAAGGGGGCTTCTCCGCTTCCGTCAAGCCCATGCGGGGTCCATGGAGGTCCTCGCAACAAAAGGATCCGGCAAGACACCTGTTGTGTACGCCGGCGTCGCCTCTATGGTGGCCTTCATGGGATCCAAGCAGCGGCGGCCTCCCGTGTTCTACTTATCCTCGATGATGGCGGCGGACGCGGAGGCGCTGGCCACCGACTCGTCGCTCTCCGCGCACCCGGCTTTTGTCTCTGCTTGCATGGCACGGCCGCCAGCATGGGAGTCTCGGCCACAGAAACGGGAGACGCGGTCGCAGACATGGGAGGCACGGTACGAGGCGACAGCGTGGATGGCAGCAACGACACCCGTGCCCCGCTCCTCATCGAGCTGGCCTGGAGCGGCGAGTTGCTGAACCCTGCGCCGGCTTGGGGCGGCAACTGGCTCCGTCGGGCGAGGGGAGGGAGGTGGATCAGCGAGCTGCATAGCTCCTATCCGGTGGGCTCGGCGGGCCACCCAGCCGGCTTGGATGCGGGATAACTACTCTTCGTAAGCCATTGTAAGAGGGGACAAAATGGTGAAGGAGGAGATAGTGGAGCGGCGGAGGGGTGCGATTCTAGGCCGGCATTTGACCTTGTTTAAATAGGAGATTAAATAGACGGCGGACGGGAGGAGCTCGGCCGGCGTTGCGTTTAATGCCGGCCCGGTCATGAACGGACATGTGTCTAGAGTGGGTTTCTCGGCTTCCACACGGGTTTCATGGAGGCGTTTGAATGCGGCAAGGAGGCGTGTTCAGCCGGGCGTGCATCGAGTGTCGCTCTCGACTCTGACGTATGACACCCTCACCGTTCTTCCACTGATGTGTGGGCTCTTTGGGTACATGGCCTGCATGTCAGTGACCCAACGCAAGCAGCGCACGGCAGAGGAACTTTTGGTGGGCCAGGGCGGTCAGAAGCGGGCATTTCATAAACCGATGATTGTTCATTGAGTGTGACGTCATCTATTTCATCTAGATAAGCCTACTATATAATGTAAGAGAATTTTAAAATTTTCAGATATACATTGATAGCCCGTTCGATACGTTGTGATTCATAAAGACCGCTGCAAACATCAATGTTCTGCTTATCACAGATAAGATTGATTAAACCTTGCGAAAAAAAGATAAGATTGATTAATACCCGTAACAATCCATGTACTTAACAAAGGGTGCATGCACGTATAGGTTGCGCGTGTGTCTTGCGTCGTGTGCGATGTGCATGCAGGCGTGCGAGTGTTGCGTGCGTGCATGTGTACGTTTCAGTGTTGCATGCATGTGTGCGTACGTGCGTGTGTTCGTGAGTGCATGTGTACGTGTCAGTGTTGCACGCCTACATGTGTGCGTGTGTTCGTTATGTGTACGTGTCAGTGTTGCACGCCTGCATGCGTGCATGTGTTCGTGCGAGTGTTGCGTGCGTGCATGTGTACGTGCGGGGTGAGGCTACACGTCAGTCGACTGACTCTTTCATCTCTGGTCAGTAGATTTTCCAGCCGTTGGATATGAAATCAAGGGCTTGCAGTATATCTTCAACCTCCACCCCCTGAGCCGCCAGCCACCGCCGGCCGAACCGACGGCAGCAGCCGGCCGCGGCCGGCCCACACGGCCACGCCGCCCCGCCCGCCCCAAAACCACTCCCCACCGCCGGTCCGTCGCCGCCCCGGCCATCCCTCTAGGCCCCCCGTGGCGAGCTTTTTTTCCGGCGATCCCCACGCCACACGCCCAATCACCGCACCCCCCCCCCACCGCCTGCCACTACCAACCAGAGGTCTCACGACTTCGAATCCCCACCGACCACTACTTTATTACCATTTTTGTCCTTCTTATATGCGCTGATGGGTGGGCCTTATGGTAATGTGCGGTGCTGAATGTGGACCGTTTGACTGGTCAATTGATTGTGTCATCAACAAATTACGAAGTTGTATGGTGAGCCAGTGACCGTATGATCACCCTAAAATGTATTTTATTAACACAGTACAGACTCAAACTACCATTTCTTTCTTTCATATACGCGCTGACAGGTGGGCCCCACTGTTACGCACCCCGATGGTGCAACACTAGTTGCGCCACGTGGAAAGTTTGACTTGTCAATTGATTGTGTCATCAACAAAATACGGAGTTGTACGTGTGAGCCAGTGACCGTATAATCACGACATGTATTTTTTTAACACGGTACAGACGCAAGCACTCATATATAGGTGCAAGCACTCACCGCTATAAGCGCACACACGCAGACCCTACCCCTATGAGCACCTTCGAGAGAGTGAGCTAGCATAGGATCTTGAGATTTTACGAAGTCACCATAGGTGCCTCGTAGTCGAGTGGAACGTCTCCTCCCAATGAACACACATCGCCAGAAAAATACTGAAATTAACCCAGGATAAATGCGAGCACCAGGACTTTAACCCTGGTGGGCTCGAGAAACCACTGTCCTCCTAACCATCCAACCACAGGTTGGTTAGCACCACAAAATGTATGTGCTGACCGTGATGAGCTTATTCTGAAGTCCAATGACCATCTCGTGCTTTCACTTCAAATACAATGACCATAAGTGTCGTCAACAAAATACGGAGCACGCATCAAATACAATGTCCGTCAGTGTAATCAACAAAATACGGAGACGTATTGTGAGCTAGATACCGTATGATCACCACGAGAATATATACGGTGACCGTAATGAGCATATTCTGAAGTCTACCGACCGTATAGTGCTTTCTCTTGAAATACAGTGACTGTCACGTGTGAATGTGTCATGGGCATGCATACTTTTAGAGGGTCGAGAGATAGTTTGTGTGCGTACGTGAAAGTGGTGTAGGAAGAGGGGGTGTCCAGTGGAGACAAGGAGAGATATGCCCTTCGTTTCTCTTTCCCGTGACTAATATTTTAGGAGAAAATATAAACATTCACAATGCAGAACAAATATTTTTGGATGCACCATGCAATTAACTTTCATGTATAACATTGTACTATTGTATATGCTTATTTTCTTAGCGGCCGATTGCGTGTGTGGTGTGGTGGGCACATCATTTCTAGTTGGGGTGGGCACGTCATTTCTAGTTGTGGTGGGTCAACATGAGGACTCATGGGTCGGTTCCATCCTGCGCCACCTAGGTTGGACCAAGACGCATTATCCGATGACCCATGTGGAGGACTCGGCATACAACACGAAGCTACCAGAGTCGTGGAGGACTCTATCCCCGCTGGTGATAAGCCGACTATATATGATTTGTAACCCTAGGCCCCGAGTATGTTATAGAAGCCTCAGGGCTAGTTCGTCGATAGTGTACACACATGCACAATGCCTGGTATTCACGTGTACTTTGTACACACCCCTATCACTAATGTACAATACTAGGAGTAGGCTTTTTCCTCAACTGCAAGGGTCCGAACTTGGGTAAAACTTTGCCTCGTATTACCATCCAACCTAACAGTCAGGGATATCCTACCGAATGATCTGATCGAATCATATCTACCAACTACTAAGAGAGAGGTGTGTCTGGGGGGGGCAATGTGTGCGAGAGAGGCCTAAAGATAATGTGCGCGCGGGAGACACGTAGGCACATATATGTGCGTATAGAGGGCTAGTAGAGACCGTGCGTGTGTATATATGCATGTGAGAGAAATAGTGTTTTCCAACTGAGGTTAGTGAAAAGAGTGGTACATAGTAGTCAGAAAGAGAGAGAGAGAGAGAGAGAGAGAGAGATACAGAGGGAGTGTGTGCGTGAGACACCCCGACACCCCGGGAGAGATTGTGAGCATGTGTGAAAGAGAAATGCCGATGTATATAAAGTGTGTGCACTTATGCATTAGATAGAGAGATATATAGCATGTTTGTGAGAACGGGCTAAGGCATAGTGCATCTATGTGTAAAAGGCGGTTCTACGCATTAAATTAAAATATAAATGGCATTATTATTTTTGAATGAGATCATGAATTTTGCAATTTGCGTATGAACGAAAACCGGTCTATCAGACACCCATACTCTATTGAATTCTAACATGTGCATGTGTTTATTTCATATTATCGATCCATAGAGTGAGAGCGGTTTGAAATACAGGCAACGCATTGCTTTTGCAATTCATATATAAACATTAATTAGTGCACTCCATGTTGTTAGTGTGAAGCACTTTATACATTTGTCACTTACATGGATACATTCCAAATTGCTAGCTACGAAATAGAATACATGTTGAATTCAACATAAAGGGGGTTTCGAAGATTCGAATTCATAGGAAGTGCATTCATCTATTTGAACCTGAGATAATGGCATTTGTAAATCAGATCTAAAAGGGGGCATCAATCTTTGTTGTGCGTTTGAACATGCTATATATTCATACGCATGTCTAACTATTTTTTTGCAACCAAGGAGATTATATCTGGAACCATGCATGAACTGAGGTAAGTTGCATATTTTTTAATATATACTCGTGTACAATGTATATTCAAATGTACCCCCTCCATTCCAAAATAATCGTAGTTTTAGGATTTTCAAGAGTAAAGATTTGTGAAGTTTGACAAATCCTGAAAGTTCAATTCAAGAGAACCGAAAACGTTAATGCTTCTGCTCCCAAATATTGAACGAAGCGCCAAATAAGCCTTTGATCACCCGAAACTGCGCGAGACTAATGTTTGGTGGTAGGAAATTACTGTCCCGACTCTGGCACGTGTAGCCTATTGGCCCGATGTCCAAAGGTCTAAACCGGGGTAGGTTTGTAAATTCACCAAGACGCCAGTCTCAACCGCCTCCAAGAAGCATTCATACACCATGGGCACCTAAACACCCATGCGCTCGGCCGAAATCTATCCCGCCCACCATTTGGGACACCTGAGATTACTGTCCTACCCCCAACCCGCAATATGTCCGAAATTTTAGATGGGGGCAAAGTTTGTAACTTTCCCCAAATTTCAAACAAGCACGTCCCAAACCGAAACATTGTTCACCCTTAGTTCCCCCTCCCTCTGTTTCCCCATTCATACTTCGTGGGCGCCAAAACGCCCTCTCCACCAGCCGCGAAACCCCAGCCTCCTCCGTCCTCCACCCCATCGCACCCAATCCACCGCCGCCCTCCTCCATCACGCCGGAGCCGGTACCCCGATGTTGTCGTCCAACACAACTGCAACCGCAATGCCCTCAAGGACTTAGTAGCTGAAGCCGAGGCAGAGCTGCCTCCACGACGCTGACGCCAACGTGCGTCGTACCAGAACCACTT
This sequence comes from Triticum aestivum, assembly GCF_018294505.1. Classification (NCBI taxonomy): domain Eukaryota; kingdom Viridiplantae; phylum Streptophyta; class Magnoliopsida; order Poales; family Poaceae; genus Triticum; species Triticum aestivum. The sequence continues at coordinate 166,244,673 of NC_057796.1, forward strand.
CGACCACGCCGTCCTGCGCCTCACCGCTGCCGCTCCACTGTCGCAACCGTCCATCGCACCAGAGTTGTTCCCGCTATGCCGTCGTTCGCCGCCTCGGATATCGTTCCCCGCCGCCAATAGACGGCCACCGCACCACACTCAACGACTTGGCCATGGGTTCGTCCAAGGCTCCACCGTCCTCCAAAACTTCTCGTTTCCAGCGAACCACAAGAAGATCGTTGGAAAAACAGAAGGAGGACACAGCACTGCCAGCAGAAAGAGGTACTCCTCTTCCCTTATTCGTGCGAATCTTACGTCTCTGCTCACATCGTATTCATCCCACGAAAGAAACTAGTTGAGCGCTTCGTACTGCATCTTCTTCGTGATACTAAATGCACAAGGTTTCCTCCCATCTACTATTTCACCTTTGCTACAGGCCAGTAGCCCGCCTGGATTTCAATTCAGGGTCAGTCGAATCGCAATTAAAAGAAGCAGCACCTACTTAGGCGCGCGGATTACCTAGTCCACCTTTTCGCCGGGGAAGCGGCGCATCGGTGTCTATCATAAGGGTGTGGGGCGCAGGAGCTGCTTGCGCCCGATCTGAAGGTCGGCGGGGCTTGAAGGGATGGCCGGGGGCGCTGCCAAGCACGGCGGTGCGGTGAGGTCGAGGGGAGGGCGGAGGCAGGGGACTGGGCCGGTGGTCGCTGGCGTTTCGAGGAAGATCGTAACACTGACTGGCTGGAGGTAGATGAAGGCGATCTGCCCGTTCTTTGTACATCGGACGGTGCAAAAAAATGGACTGGCCTATTTGTTTTCAGTCGACTGTTATTTTCATAGGACCACACCTTGTGGTGTGCTGGAGGAGCATCTTCATTTCCCAGCCATCCCTGTGCTCATATTTCAAAATCCTAGAATCTAGTAATTTCGTGTGCCATGCATGTTGTAGAGCTATGATATGTCTCCCGTCATTTATTTTTCACTGACCTGCTATCTGCTACCTTTACACTGTACTACTTGTGCACACACTTCACCCATACTCACACTATTGTTTTTTATGCATGGGTATTTCAGACTCTGACGCAGTGTTGATGAATACAAAAAAGAAAAGACAGAAGTCGCTCAAGTGTAATTCAAAGATAAGCACTAAGCGTCTCAGCGCTCTAAAGGGTGCAGTGCCAGCAGATGGAGACAGTAAACGTAGCTCTGCAGTTGATGATCTCAATTGCCACACACAACCATCCCAGGTGCTTGCTTTAACTTCGCGCTGTCAAATGTGGTTGCATGTTGCATATGGTGTCTAGCTTGTATTGCTTCCAATTTGGTTAAATTGCATCAGCTTACTTTACACGTTATACCTTTGATAATGACATGCCTTCCTATTTTTGATACATACTACATATGTCTATTAACCATGTTCATACATCAAACTAATGCTCTTTTGTATCCCTCATCAATCACTTATGACGAGACAGTCACCCCAGTGGGTTACTGTGAGACGCGCTACTCGTTTAAAGAGTGCAGTGTCATCCTCCCCACATGATTCTCAAGAAACAGCAAGGCTGAATGAAGATAGTCAACGTAGCTCTCTAGTTGATGACTGCAATTCCCCCACACCACCATCGCAGGTGCTTGCTCTTACTTGGCAGTGTGATATGTGGTTGCATGTTGCATATGGTGTCTACCTTGTAATGCTTCTAATCAGGGTAAATTGCGTCTTCTTAGTTAACACATTATACCTGTGAATATGACATGTGTTCCCGTTTTTGGTACATATTACGTCTTTCTGTTAACCATGTTCTTAATCAAACTACTTTTCTTGTGTATCCCGCATCAATCACTTCTGACGATACACCTTCAAGTTGACAGTGTAATATTGGTTGCATCTTGCATATCATTTCAAACATGTATTGCCTCTAATTTTTTGAAGTCCCACTTATAATGAGACACATCTAACTTGGTAGAGTGATTTTGGTTGGATCTTTCATATGGTGTCTAGATTGCATTGCTTCCAATTTGTTGAAATGCCTTCTGCTTAGCGTTTTTCGTACATATTCCATCCTCCTACAATGTGGTTGCCATACATAAAATTTGTGTTCATCGGTATCATGCATCAACGAATTTGGAAGTGTCAATTTCATTCCTTTTTCTTGTGTGTTTACTTGACAAGGCAAAATCTAAAAGGACGAAGGCACGGAATGATGGTGGTCCTTTGGAGCAACCGAAACAAATGATCTCTGCATATTCTCCTGCTACTCCTACTGCAGTGCAGGTTCCAAATATCATCTCCCCTACTCCACAACCCCAGGTGCTTGCTCTAACATGGCAGTGTGATATCTGGTTGCATGTTGCATATGGTGCCTAGCTTGTATTGCTCCTAATTTGTTAAATTGCATCTCCTTAGCTTACACATTATACATGTGAATATGACACGCCTAGAGAAAAATATGCACATCTAGAATACCAAATGCACATCATTGGATACATAATGAGTTGTATTTTCAGATTGTACATGTTTGGTATTGTAGATGTAGACAGTTTTCTCTATACACTTGGTCAAAGTTCACAAAGTTTGACTTTCAGAAAAATCTATAGGCACTACATTGTGGAACGGAGGAGGTATTGCTTCTAATTTGGTCAAATACATTTGTTAGGCCACCCTTTTAATTTCGTAGAATGATATTGGTTTCATCTTTCATATGGTTTCTAGCTTGCATTGCTTCTAACTAGTTCAAACACCTTGTGCTTAGTTTACACTTTATACATCATACATGTCAATATGTCATGCCATCCTGTTTTTCATCCATATTCCATCCTCCTATCATGCGGCTGTCTTACATGAAGGTAGTGCTCGTCAGTATCATGCATCAATGAGTTCTGAAGAGCAAATTTTATTCCTTTTTCTTGTGGGTTTGACTTGACAAGGCAAAATCAAAAAAGAGGAAGGAAAAGAGTAAGGAAGGCGATGATGGTGGTCCTCTGCAGCAACGTAAACGGAGCATCTGTACGGATTCTCCTTGTACTGCTAGTGCATTACAAGTTCCAAGTCTCCGCTCCCCTACTCCACCATCCAAGGTGCTTGCTCTAACTTGGCAATGTGATATCACATGAAACTACTCTTCTTGTGTATCCTACGTCAGTCACATATGATGGGACACCTTTAAGTTGGCAGTGTGATATTGGTTTGCGTCTTGAATATGATTTCTAGCATGTAGTGCTTCTAGTTTGATGGACGCCACCTATGATGAGACAGTTTTAACTTGGCAGAGTGATATTGATTGCACCTTCCATATGGTGTCTAGCTTGCAGTGCTTCTAATTTGTTGAAGTGCCTTCTGCTTAGTTACCACATCATAGGTGTGAATATGTCAAGCCGTCCAGTTTTTCGTACATATTCCATCCTCGTATCATGACTTTGCCTTTCATCAGAGTAGTGTTCGTCAGTATCATGCATGAATGAGTTCTGAAGAGCGAATTTTATTCTTTTTTCTTGTCGGTTTGACGTCACAATGCAATAAAGCGGAAGGAAATTGGTAAGGCATTGGATGATGGTGGTCCTTCCGAGCAACTGAAATGGAGGGTCTCTACAGATTCTACTCTGCCATCCTCCCAACAAGATTCGCAAGACAACGCAAGGCTAGATAGTCAACATAGTTGTGTAGATGATGAGCACATCTCCCCTACTCCACCATCACAGGTGCTTGCTCTAACTTGGCACTATTATATGTGGTTGCATGTTGCGTATGATGTATAGCTTGTATTGCTTCTAACTTTGTTGAATTGCATCTGCTTACTTTACACATAATGCCTATGAATATGACACATGTTCCTGTTTCTAGAACATACTATATCTGATCACACCATGTTCTTACATCAGACTACTGTTCTTGCATATCCTGCATCAGTCACTTATGATAAGGCACCTTTAAGTCACCACTATGATATTGGTTGTGTCTTGCATATGATTTCTAGCATGTACTGCTTCTAATTTGTTGAAACGCCAGACAGTTTGAACTTGGCAGAGTGATATTGGTTGCACCTTTCATATGGTGTCTAGCTTGCAGTGCTTCTAATTTGTTGAAATGCCTTCTGCTTAGTTACCACATCATAGGTGTGAATATGTCACGCCGTCCTATTTTTCGTACATATTCCATCCTCGTATCATGTGTTTGCCTTTCATCCGAGTAGTGTTCGTCAGTATCATGCATGAATGAGTTCCGAAGAGCGAATTTTATTCCTTTTTCTTATTGGTTTGACTTCACAATACAAAATCAATACAGATGAAGGAAATTAGTCCGGCAGTGGATGATGGTGGTCCTTCGAAGCAACTCAAACAGAGGGTCTCTATAGATTCTACTCCGCCATCCTACCAACAAGATTCGCAAGACAACACAAGGCTGGAAAGTCAACGTAGTTGTGTAGATGATGAGCACATCTCCCCTACTCCACCATCATAGGTGCTTGCTCTAACTTGGCACTATTATATGTGGTTGCATGTTGCGTATGATGTCTAGCTTGTATTGCTTCTAACTTTGTTGAATTGCATCTGCTTACTTTACACATAATGCATGTGAATATGACACATGTTCCTGTTTCTAGAACATACGTGCAGATGATGAGCACATCTCCCCTACTCCACCATCACAGGTGCTTGCTCTAACTTGGAACTGTTATATGTGGTTGCGTGTTCCATATGATGTCTAGTTTGCATTGCTTCTGATTTGTTGAATTGCATCTGCGTAGCTTACAACTTATACCTGTAACGATCACTTACCCATAAGACACATTTAACTTGGGAGTGTGATGTAGGTTGCATCTTGCATTGTCTTCTAGCTTGTACTGCTTCTAATTTCTTGAAATGGCACTTACGACAAGACACTTTTTACCTGATAGACTGATATTGGTTGCATGTTCATATGGTGCCTAGCTTTCATTTCTTCTAATTTTGTTGAAATGCCTTCTGCTTACTGTGTTTCATACATATTCCATCCTCCTATCGTACGTCTGAATATGCAATGCTGTCTTTTTTTATGTATCCCATCCTCCTATCCTGCGCTTGCCTTACATCAAAGTAGTGTTAGTCTGTATCATGCATCAACTAGTTATGCAAAACTAATTTTATTCATCTTCTTTTGGTTTTGACTTCATAAGGCAATATCAGAAAATAGGAAGGAAAAGAGTAAGTTAGGGGATGTTGGTGGTCGTCTAGACCGACGCAAACAGAGACTCTCTAGATTTGCCACTGCTACTACTAATGAAGTTGAAGTCCCAAGTCTACATGATGAGTTCATCTCCCGTACTCCACCATCGCAGGTGCTTGCTCTAAGTTGATAGTGTGATAATTGATTTCATGTTGCATATGTTGTCTAGCCTGTATTTCTTCTATTTTGATTAAATTGCACCTGTTGAGTTTATACGTTATACATGTGCATATGACATGCCTTTCTGTGTCTAGAATATGCTGCATCTATCAATCATACCATGTTCTTACATCAAAGTACTGCTGTTGCGTCCGCATCAGTCACTCGTGATTGGACGCTTTTAACATGGCAGTTTGATAGTGGTTGCATCTTGCATTGATTTCTACGTTGTACTGCTTCTAATTTTTCGAAATACCACTTATGACAAGACACTTTTAACTAGGCAGAGTGATATTGGTTGCATCTTTCATATGGTGTCTAGCTTGCATTACTTCTATTTTCTTGAAAATCGTTCTACTTAGTTTACACATCGTAGCTGTGAATATGTCACGCCGTCCTGTTTTTCTTACATATTCCATCCTCATACGGTTGTCTTACATAAAAGTATTGCTTGTCTGTATCATGCATCAATGAGTTCTGAAGAGTGATTTTATTATTTTGTGTTGTGGGTATGCCTTGACATGGCAAAGTCAAAAAAGAGCAAGGAGAAGAATATAGTAGGGAATGGTGTTACTCGTCGGCTAAAAGGGAAAAGGATCTGCCCTCGAGATTCTGCTGGTACTTATAGTGCAGTAGAAGGTCCAAGTCCACCGGCTAAATCTACAAACACAGTATCACCTGCTCCACCAGCTGCAGCATCCGCTTCAACTGTACCAGCATCTCAACAAGTTACTCGTTCGTTTGCTCCGGAACTGGCCAGTTCCCAAGCTGCATTCACACCTAACACTACTTCTGAAGCACTGCTGACACAAAAGGACTTGGCAAGATCAGATGAACCTCATGAGCATCAACACCAAGACGGTACCTGACCGAGTCAAGTTGTAGTTGCATGCTCCTTTATATGTACTCTCATAGTTTGATGTGCACTAACACTTTCCATATTCATTGTTGAACTAGCACCACGGCACAAGCGGAAACAGACATCAGGGATAATGCTTGACAGATTAACAAAATCCTAAAGGAGGAAGAATGGAGATACATTTTGAGGCAAGTTTAAAAAGGCCACGTGATGCTATAGAGTCAGCCAAGTTAGTATCAGAGGCAGCAATTTCCGTTAGGTGTCACGCACGTATCCTCCCGACGTGGATCCAGTACAGGAATGAGAAAGACAATACCCACGTTAACACCTTCCTTGACCATTTATCCATAAGTAATGTTATTCATCGCAATTTTTAATATTGTCTTGCTCTGTGCCATACTTTCTAGCTTCCTCCTAATAAGACTCACATTCTTTTTTCAACAGATGAGGTTCAAGTTGGATCCGAAAGATGATGCAACTAAACAAGCATGCACTCATGCTTTTTAGTCTGCTCTGCGACAGTATCGGTACCACCTTAGAAAATCTCACTTTGAAGGCAAGGCTAACAATGAAATCGCCCAAACATCTCCAGTGGAATATATTACAGATGAAGACTCGACAGCCCTTGTTAAACACTGGTCTGATCCAAAGTATCAGGTAGGGTATATGTATTTGATCAGACCACATATTGAACTTGTATTTATGTATGTGCCTTACAAGTGTATCTTCTTCTAGGCTAACTGTTTGAAGAACAAGACCAACTGTTCTAAAGTGAAATTCCAACAGACAACAGGATCTCATAGCTATATTGCACACAGCGAGGCTCTTGTAAATAGCTTCTACTTCCTTCTTTTTTCTGTGCCATGTTATCGTATCTATATTTACTTGTTACAAATACAGAGGAAAACCCGTGCGGACCAAAAAGAACCTGAACCGAATGCAGTGCAAATCTTCAAGGATTTCCACACCAGCAAGATGAAGGGCATGAGCACACCAGTTCATGCCGCTGTTGTAAGTCCTTATTCCTCCTGCCTTTGAACTGATTGGTACTATGATGTGTTCATTTAACTGCTTCATTTGCAACCAATGTCAGTTACTCTGTTCACTTTTATACACAGTTGTCTTAACGTATCATTTCACCTTACATGGTTTAAATGAGATGAAGGATATTCTTTTGGTCTTGATCTGTAATCTAGTTGTGATGTTCACGTGCGCACACAATGATACAATAGCCTGTTTGTATTATATCTATTTGCCCATGATATGAATGATGTCTCTTTATCCTTATATGTCAATGAATGTGAGGAATAGACAATACAGTAGGCATGCTACATGGACATATGTTCCGAAAGTGATTTTATTATGTAGTTGGCACTGCAATACATGCTAATGTATTACAGTGGTTCACCAAAATAAGTTATGTATAAACGTGAAACCTACTTTGTTTGTTTTTCTCTCATTAGTAACTTATCTGGTACACCTAATCTACAAGTTCAAACTTTCAGCAAGCTACGGAACAAATGATTGAACAGCCACAACCACCTGAAGGTGACGAGGCTACCACAGGCACAATGTCACCTCTTGCTGTAGTGCGTCGGTATCTCTCCACTAATAGTGCAAAAAGCACCTTCCTGTGTAATTCTGGGTTGGTTGTCAAGGTAACCTCGTCCAAATCGCCTAATGAATAAAATCTTCTAGCTAGACAGAGTGATATATCTGTGCTCCAGACACAAGTCCAATCCCTAGTGGACGTTGTGTCAGAAACAGAAGTGGTTGACAAATGTCGTGAAGATATGAATGGTTTTGAAACCAGACTATCAGACATTTGCTTCGTTGTTCCAGAGCAATGGCGGAAAAAAGGGGAAGATCATGCTGCTCCATCAGATTCTACAGCCTGAAACATAAGCATTCAGGTCAAATGATCTGTGCTTCTATACATCTGATGGTGCTTTTATCTGCAAGGACTGTAAACTTTATGCCAACATGCCTTTTGTTGTATGGTTGGAATTTATTTTGTTGTGATATAGCATTTATGATGCTGCCAAAGGTTGTAGTAATTACGACGCTATTTTTGTATATATAGTGTAGGTTTATCTTAGTAATGTATTCGGCCGAAAGCTTCATAGGAGCCCAACATGCCAACATTCGTCGGGCCCATTCCAATTGGGCTAAAAATGATTCTGGGCCAAAATTTGCATGTAGCCCACTAAAAATATTTGGGCCTAAATCAGCATAAGCTTTCATATTTTTCTGTTAGGCATGTGCCCATAGTGGGCCTTTAACAGGCCTAAACATAATATGGGCCCTCAGTAATAATAGGTCGTTTACATGTGTAAATATCTCGAGCCCATAAAAAACATGGGCCTTTAAAAGGCCGAAAGTAAGATTGGGCCCTGCTTGTGCCAAATAACCCACTGGTCTTAGCAGGCCGAAATGGTGGCCCATTTACAATGCGGATCGTCCACAGGCCGAAATTCGAACGGGCCGTAAATGCGCCGACCTACTACACGGGCCTTTAACATGCCGGAAGTTCGGTCGGGCTTGATTAGTGTCATTTTTATAAGGGCCGTTAGTAGGCCCGATGTGGCGTTGGGCCACATATGGCCCATGGATTTCGTCCGACGTTAACAGGCCAAAAGTCACAACAGGCTGAAAGTGGCCCAAATCTGTAGTGGGCCTCTAACAGGCTGAATGTCAGACATGGCCGAATATGACCCATGTCCTTCACGGCCATTTATGGGCCGAAAGTTTCAATGGCCTATAAATGGGCCCAAATGAAGCAGGACCTTTAACAGGCCGGAAACACACCGGGCCGTAATTCGGCCCAAATTCTTAGCGGACTGTTAACGAGCCAGAAGTGACCATGGGCTGCAATGATGACAAGTTTAGTATGGGCCGTTGACGGGCCGATTTGACACTAGTCGTACGGGCCTTAACTAAGAATGTTGGGCCTTTAGCTGGGCCAGCCCATTATGGTCTACAAAATCTTGTGGGCCTTTAGCTGGGCTGGCCCATTATGGCCCACTAAATCTTGTGGGCCTTCAGTTGGGCCGGCCCATTTAATCTTTATGGGCCACTTTTGGGCCGGTCCACGTGTCAACATATCATAGGCGCATCTCGCCCATTGGATGAGTGACACCTGTGCCAACGCAGAGCTGACACGTGGTTCCATCAGCCAATGAGAATTTTACACGTGGAAAACCAGCATTGGTCGTTTGCTGTTAGCGGGTTATCGGATCCAAAACCAGACCCAATAGCTTAACGGCGTCCCGTTACGATGGATGTCACGTGTCGGTCACCCTTGATGAAAGCACTTCTATGACGCGCTATTTATTGTCATGGAAGTGGACACTTCCGTGATGATAATTTTGGTAATGTCATGGAACACTTCTACGACAGCACAGGTATGACTATCTTGATTCTGTCATAAAATTGTCATGGATGTGCATGCATGACAGAAAACGTGACCTACTGTGACAAACACGTATCATCATAGAAGTGTCTTTTCTTTGTAGTGCATGAATTTTGAAAGTGTTGGGCATCCAAGGATTCCATTGTAAGGCAACAGAATCTTGATGATGTCGAAGACAATCTTCTCTGTCTTGTAGTTGAGTTCACTGTCAAATGTCACCGGCAAAGTGATCTTGCCCCTGGGCTGGCTCCTTCCAAGATTGATTCCCTGGAACATGCCAGTCTTCTTTGGTTCCTCCTCAGAAAATTGCAGCCTCTTGATCACGTCTGGCGAGATCAAGTTGAGGCCAGCCCCACCGTTAACTAGCAACTTTGTCACCTTGAGGCTGCATATCGTTGGTCAAACCAACAGTTGCAAGCACCCGACCAAAGTTGTGCGATTAGAGTGGTCCTCGGCGTAAAAAATGATGGGCGTGTTGGACCATCCCAGGGGCTTCTAGGCACCCACCCTCGGCTCTGTCACATTGACCTCACGCACCTGCTGCTTGAGTTGGCGGTGAGAAGAGTGCAACGATGCACCTTCGACAATGTATATTGATTCTGTGGTGCTTTGGAACTTTGTCTCACTAGACTCATCGCCATCTTGTTCGTCGTCGTCATCATCATCTTCCTTCTTATCTCGACTCCTTACAGGCTTCCCTTTCTGTTGCTTGGTCTTGCCGCGGCGACCTTCTCGGCCACCATGTTTCTGGCCGGATCCACTTGCACCATCAGCCTTCTCCTTATCTTTCTTCTCATATTTATCCTTCTGCTTCTCGGCAAGCTACTCCACTTGCTGGCAGTCTTGAAGGTCACGCTCTTGGTGCGATGGATCTTGCAGTACTGCTTGCTGGAGCCCCTGGTCTGATCAGCGGCCGCCAAGGCTTGGCATGAGGCGCATCTGGCAACCTCCTTGATGGAGCTCTCAGCCTTAGCCTTCTTGGCGGGACCACTATTGCCGGATCCCTCCACAGCACGAACAACTTTGCCTTTGCGCTTCCTATTGCGCCTTTGATATTTCTTCTTTGAGGTGGTGGCGGCATCATCATCCTTTGAATCAGATTCTGCGCCAACCTTCTCTCCAGGAAGTCTCCTTCCCTCCACAGCCCGTGCACACTTGTCAGCCAAAGCGTAAAGCCCGGAAACATCTCTCACCTTGGTCATCGCCATCTCTTCCTGCATCTTGCGGTTCCTCACGTTCTAACGAAATGCGACAATGGTTGCTGCGGGGTGGATATCGGGAATATTGTGTTGCACATGACTAAATATCTGTATGTACTTGCGAAGCGACTCATCTTCCTTCGATGGGATCAACTACAAGTCTGTTTCTTGGCCTACAACTTTGTGGCCACCTGTGAAGGCGCCAACAAACTTGTGGCACAAGTCTGCCCGGTAGGAAATGGAGTCTTCTGGCAAGTTCATCAACCATGATCTGATATTGGGCTTGAGCGCCAATGGGAAATAGTTGGCAAAAACCTTGTCGTCACGAGCTCCGGCAGCTTGCACCGCAATGGTGTAAATGCTCAAGAACTCTGACGGATGTGTCTTGCCGTTGTACTTCTCCATCTCCGGCTTGAAGTTCAAGGAGCTGGGCCACTGGACCAGCCGCAGCTCTCGGGTAAACGCTGGACAACCTACCCCATAAGGCAGGCCACCATTGTTCCCTGGTGCAGGCTCATCAACAGCGGACCCAGCACACCTTTCAGATTGACAGCATGGTTCCCACCGCCATCCGATGGTCGTACTGGCATCTTCCCCGTGCTATTCTTGCAGAACTTGGTGCTAGCTGTGGTGAGCTCGCGGATCATATGATGCCACGGACACGTCGTCATGGGCGTCGACCCGCTGGCTTTGCCGCTGAGGTTGTTGCTGTCGTCGAGGAGATTGCACCATGGGTGCGCCGCCTCCAATCCTTTCACCAGCAGCATGCACCAGAGTGGCAAGCTGCTGCTGCAAGGGCCCTGCTCGCTGCGGTATGTCATTGTTGGCGAAGCTAACAAGACTCCGAATGGTTTCTCTCCAATCCTCCATCTTGTCTACCGCGGGAGGAAACTCCAAGAGTAATTGGATGTGGGCCAGTGCTTCTTCAAGCATGGAGGGCATGGAGAGGTGCGAGGAATGAGAGGTTTGCTTGCTTCCACCTCACTTGGAAGCAACCCCGTCTAGAGCTTGCGATCGTTGCCCGTTTTCGCCAGTATGCTGGTACGCGCGTTGGCCCTGGGTATCATGAGGATGATCCACAAGGGTCTTGCCGTGAGGAGGTGGACGCGCCAATGTCGCGCCGCTGCTCATTGCCTGTGGTCTGAGATGGTCGCGGCATGTGCGTCGGTGTAGGCGTCTTGGAGTGCGCCCTGTTGTGCCTAGAGTTCGCCATGCCACCTGCATGTAGCGTGGCTCCGTCCTTGGAGATGACAACTGTTGACTTGGTGTGGATGATTCCGCTCGCCTGGCTGTGATTGCCAAAGTGTCGCGGAAGCTGATCTTGGCCTCTGCCTTCTCCACCTCCGCCACTCGTGCTACTGCCTGCAACGTCGCCTCTCTGCGAGGGTGTTGGTGGCTTGGACGTCGATGAAGCAACAACTGTGGTGCCCTTTTTCTTGGGCGCCATGACGATGAAGCTAATGCATTTACTGCCAATCTTGGTTCGCACAAGTGATTCCCCTATGGGATCATGGTGACCCCTTTGCGGTTCGACTGGAGGGACCGACGAGCACAAAGAGCAGGGCCAGCAAAGAACACTCGATGTTTACCCAGGTTCGGGCTACTGTGAAGCGTAAGACCGTACTCCTGCTTTGTGTATTGATTGTGTATATTTGTCCAGCTACAAGGAGTGCACATCCAGCAAGGTGCACGGAGCTGCAACTATGTGCGTAGAATGGACAGTGTTTCGACCTTTGTTAAGGTAGCCATGGGCCTCCTTTTATAGACTAAGGGGTCACCACAGTGGCAAAATGGTAAATCTACACTATAAATAGTGGCTACAGTGCCAAATACCTAACTCTGACGGGTTAGGACAAACGCATTTAATGCACCGTGAGGTGCCTTGTGGATGGAGCTCTTCAGCAAGGCTAGTCTCTCATTCTGTGTCGTTCGCCCATCTACCTTCTATTCCTTTGACACATCACTTGGACGGGTGCCATTAAAGCTTCATCTTCGGCAGTGAGCTACCACGTGCCCAGACAAGTCTCACCTAACTACCTGCCCGCTCGACACCTAATCGACAAGTGACAACCTGATTGATGAGGTGGAGCGATGGCATGGTAGTGGGATTCTTGCCGAGGTCAGAGCTTGCCGGGCTTGAATCTTGGTGAGCTTGTTCCGGCAAGGGTCTTGCAAGGCGTTCGAGCTGTGTCGTCAGCATTTCTGATCTCTGTCTTCTGATCTTCTTTGCTTCTTATACTCTGATCTTAAGTTTGGTTTTGGTTATCCTCTGGCAAGCCCTATCGTGGGGAAGGCTGCTACTCCATGTGCATAAGTCTGGGGTATTAAGGACCCCTACACCGACATTAAGCTTTGCTAGTTTTGATACCCTTGGTAATGAGATTGGTGAGTCCTCGTGGCTCACAGATTACTACAACAAGAGGTGCACGTACAGGTAAAGCGATGGTTTGACGTGAGAGCGATGCATGTTTTCTTTTGGAGTTCTTCTTCCTCCTCTTCAATGATCCTAGGATGGGTTCCCGGTCAGGAGCCTAGGATTAGCAGGGTGGATGGCATTCTTCTTTTTTGTTTGATTTCAGTTGTAGTTGAATCTTTCTCTTATGTATGATGATTGCTATATATTGATGTATCCATGTTGTAGCTTGTGGCGAGTGTAAGCCTTTATCTGGTATTGTCATCTATTCAGTACATGGTATGTTGTAATGATATCTACCTTGCTATGCGCTCGAAATGTGATTCTGCACCAATCATGAATCCATCACTTGATCGGGATAGAATTGCATCTTGGGCGCTACATACAATCTACAAGAGTGCCGGTTTTGTGTGGTGGGGCTAGTTCTTGGGCAAGTACAACCATGGTTCTATCTGCATCAATGGGTAGCACCATATTTTGTGAAGACCATGTTTTTACTCCCTTAGATACTGCCATCAACCCCTCCAATTCAAATGGCTGATAAACAAGAAAAGAAATTGAATGTATAGACATTGTATGATAGGCAGATGCAGTAATTCACATATATGTTGTCTAACCACTAACCAAAGAGGACAACAAAACACAATTTCACATATATGATAGCTAACTAAACAGTGATACGTTTCCAACATATTTATAATTTTTGTTGTTCCACGCTATTATATTATCTATCTTGGATGCTTTATATGCATTATTATGCTATTTTATATCATTTTTTGGGACTAACGTATTATCCTAGTGCCCAGTGTCAGTTTCTGTTTTTTCCTTGTTTTTTTATCTTTTACAAAAAATCAATACCAAAAGGAGCCAAACGGAATGAAACTTTATGAGTATTTTCTTGTACCAGAAGACAACCACAAAGCTTCGGGAGGAGGTCATAGGGGCCACGAGGGAGCCACAAGCTCACAGGCGCGCCCCAGTCTTGTGGGCCCCCTCGGGACTCCCCTAACCCTAATCTCAGCTCCATAAATACCTAAATATTCCCCGTATACCAGAGGGCACACAAAAAATACTTCTCCACCGCCGCAAGCTTCTGTTCCCATGATTTTATTAGTACTCCAATTGCTCCCGCCACTAGTGCGGAATCTTATGAAATTAATTCCGCTTTGTTGAATCTTGTTATGAAAGAATAATTTTCTGGTAGTCCTAAAGAAGATGCTCCATCCCATCTAAATTCTTTCCTTGCATTGTGTGATATGCAAAGGAAAAAAATATGTGGATAATGATATTGTTAAATTGAAGCTATTTCTGTTCTCATTATGAGATCATGCTAAAACTTGGTTTTCATCTTTGCATAAAAATAGTATTGATCCATGGAATAAGTGTAAAGATGCTTTTATTTCCAAGTATTTTCCTCCCGCGAAGATCATCTCCCTTAGGAACGATATAATGAATTTTAAGCAACTTGATCATGAACATGTTGCACAAACTTGGGAGAGGATGAAATTGATGATAAGAAATTGCCCTACTCATGGTTTAAGTTTATGGATGATCATACAATTTTTTTATGCTGGATTGAGTTTTGCATCTAGAAATCTTTTAGATTCCGTCATAGGTGGTACTTTTATGGAAAGCACATTAGGAGAAGCTACTAAACTCCTAGATAATATTATGGCAAATTACTCTCAATGGCATACCGAAAGATCGTCTACTAGTAAAAAAAGTGCATGCGATTGAAGAAATTAATACTTTGAGTTGAAAGATGGATGAACTTATGAAATTGCTTGCTAGTAAGAGTGATCCTATTGATCCTAATGATATGCCTTTGTCCACTTTGATCTTAATGAACCTATGGATGTGAATTTTGTTGGTAGGAACAATTTTGGTAATAACGCGTATAGAGGTAATTTCAACCCTAGGCCTTTTCCTAGTAATTCCTCTAATAATTATGGTAATTCCTACAACAATTCTTATGGAAATTATAATAAGATACCCTCTAATATTGAGAATAATATTAAAGATTTCATTAATTCTCACAAGATTTTCAATGCTATGGTAGAAGAAAAATTGCTTAAGATTGCTGATTTGGCTAGAAACTGTTGAGTACATCAATACCATTGTTACACTCACAGGCCCTACTGCTACATATACTGGACCAATTACTAGAGCTCGCGCACGCTAATTAAATTATCAGGTACTTTCATTTCTTTGTAATGATTCTAATGTTCATGAGAATATGATGCTGCCTAAATTGGATACATTTGTTTTGCTTACTAATGAAGGGCCTGGCATGGATAAGAGGGATGAACACTGGAGCAAGACCAAGCATGGAGGTGATGGCATGCGCAAGGGGAACAAGAACGGAGTTACAAGTGATGATTTCAGGACTTTGAAGCCGCCATAATGAGTGCATGAAGCCTTGGACGAAATATACAAGATGCCACTTCATAAATTTCGTCCAGAGGCTATTATGGGTGCTGCGTCACCTTATTATTGGGCCAGGCCCGTGTAGTTTCGAAATACATAAGTATAGGCTGTTTTTGGAGTCCGTATGTGTGGGGAAACAAGAGTTTGGGTTGGTTTCGAACCCCTCCTCCAAGGGCCACGAAATCCCCCCCCCCTTCCTCCATATGTACAGCCCTTAGGGCGTCGTCCAGACTTTGGGTTTTGTTTAGATTAAAAGTTCGCCATAGCTGCAACTTCGCGTACTTCGTTTGCATTCAACGACCAGACCAAGACGTCATAGAACCCCACCTTCATTAATAAAGCCATCCTCTTATATTCGCAATATCCAGATTGCAATCTTAGTTTCTTGCTTGTTCTTCATTTGCCCGCAGGAAATAGACCCTCGTGGTTAGGTTGATCATGCTCTGGCGTGGTCAATAACCCCTTGGAAGTTGGTTTAGTGATTGCTAAGGCGCGACGTCTTCGCACGTTCGTAGTCGGATCGTCAAAGTCGACTCCCTCAGAAAATGATACTATCTCATCGAAACATCGGGATACCTTCGGCTCTATCAAGTGGTATCAGATTTCCAGGTTGCTCCGTGAGATTTTACAGTTTTTCGTAGTTTAGATCGAGTCTATTCTTCATACCTACAGTCCACGAAAAAGCTAAAAAAATTAGGAGGTGTGTTATTACAAGATGGCAAACCTGTTGCATACTTTTCTAAAAAGTTGAGTCGGCCTAGTCTGAACTATTCTACTTATGATAAAGAATTATATGCTCTTGTCCGGACCTTAGAAACATGGCAACATTATTTATGCCCAAAAGAATTTGTTATACATTCTGATCATGAATCTTTGAAACACATTAAAAGTCAAGCAAAACTGAACCGTAGACATGCTAAATGGGTTGAATTCATTGAGACTTTCCCTTATGTCATTAAACACAAGAAGGGTAAAGAAAATGTTATTGCTCATGCATTGTCTCGTCGTTATACTATGCTTTCACAACTTGACTTTATTTTTGGTTTGGAGACCATCAAAGATCAATATGTGCATGATGCTGAATTTAAAGATGTACTGCACAATTGTAAGGAAGGGTGAACATGGAACAAGTTCGTCATTAACGATGGATTTGTGTTTCGTGCTAACAAGCTATGCATTCCAGCTAGCTCTGTTTGTCTTTTGTTGTTGCAGGAGGCGCATGGAGGAGGATTAATGGGACACTTTGGCGTGAAGAAGACAGAGGATATACTTGCTACACATTTCTTTTGGCCAAAAATGAGACGGGATGTTGAGTGTTTTGTCGCTCGCTGCACTACATGTCAAAAAGCTAAGTCACGACTCAATCCTTATGGTTTATATATGCCTTTGCCTATACCTAGTGTTCCTTGGGAGGATATATCTATGGACTTTGTTTTAGGGTTACCTCGAAAAAAGAAGGGGAGGGATAGCATATTTGTTGTCGTGGATAGGTTCTCAAAAATGGCAAACTTTATACCATGTCATAAAAGCGATGATGCTGTTAATGTTGCTGATTTGTTCTTTCGTGAAATTATTCGCTTGCATGGTGTGCCAAATACTATTGTTTCGGATTGTGATACTAAATTTCTTAGCCACTTCTGGAGATGTTTATGGGCTAAGTTGGGGACTAAACTGCTTTTTAGTACTACATGTCATCCCCAAACTGATGGACAAACTGAAGTAGTTACTAGAACATTGTCTACTATGCTTAGGGCTGTTTTGAAGAATAACAAGAAAATGTGGGAAGAATGCTTGCCTCATATTGAATTTGCTTATAATTGTTCATTGCATTATACTACTAAGATGTGCCCTTTTGAAATTGTGTATGGTTTCCTTCCTCGTGCACCTATTGATTTGTTGCCTCTTCCATCTTCGGAGAAGGTTAATTTTAATGCTAAACAACATGCTAAATTGATCTTAAAAATGCATGCGTTAACTAAGGAGAACATTGAGCATGTGAATGCTAAATATAAACTTGCTGGAGATAAGGGTAGAAAACATGTTGTCTTTGCACCTGGAGATCTTGTTTGGTTCCATTCGCATAAGGATAGATTTCCTTATTTGTGCAAATCAAAGCTAATGCCACATGCTGATGGTCCATTTAAGGTGTTAGAGAAAATAAATGATAATGTATATAAACTTGAGCTGCCTGCAGATTTTGGGGTTAGTCCCACTTTTAACATTACAGATTTGGAGCCTTATTTGGGTGAGGAAGATGAGCTTCCGTCGAGGACGACTTCATTTCAAGAAGAGGAGGATGACGAGGACATCAATACCATTATTACACTCACAGGCCCTACTGCTACATATACTGGACAAATTACTAGAGCTCGCGCACGCCAATTAAATTATCAGGTACTTTTGTTTCTTGGTAATGATTGTAATGTTCATGAGAATATGATGTTGCCTAAATTGGATACATTTGTTTTGCTTACAAATGAAGGGCCTGGCATGGATAAGAGGGATGAACACTAGAGCAAGACCAAGCATGGAGGTGATGGCATGCGCAAGGGGAACAAGAACGGAGTTACAAGTGATGATTTCAGGACTTTTAAGCCACCATAATGAGTGCATGAAG
The DNA here is from genome assembly GCF_018294505.1 of Triticum aestivum. NCBI lineage: Eukaryota > Viridiplantae > Streptophyta > Magnoliopsida > Poales > Poaceae > Triticum > Triticum aestivum. Next base: position 166,262,935 of record NC_057796.1, read on the forward strand.
CCTTGGATGAAATATACAAGATGCCACTTCATAAATTCCGTCCAAAAGCTATTCTAGGTGTTGTGCCACCTTATTATTGGGCCAGGCCCATGTAATTTCGAAATACTTAAGTATAGGCTGTTTTTGGAGTCCGTACGTGTGGGGAAACAAGAGTTAGGGTTGGTTTCGGACCCCTCCTCCAAGGGCCACGAAATTCCCGCCCTCTTCCCCCATATATACAACCCTTAGGGCGTCATTTAGACTTTGGGTTTTGTTTAGATTAAAAGTTCGCCATAGCTGTAACTTCGCGTACTTCATTTGTGTTCAACGACCAGACCAAGACATCACAGAACTCCACCTTCATTAATAAAGCTTTCCTCTTATATTCGCAATATCCATATTGCAATCTCAGTTTCTTGCTTGTTATTTGTTTGCTCGCGGGAAATAGACCCTCGTGGTCAGGTTGATCGTGCTCTGGCGTGGTCAATAACCCCTCGAAAGTTGGTTTAGCAATTGCTAAGGCGCGACGTCTTTGCACGTTCCTAGTCGGATCGTCAAAGTCGACTCCCTCGGAAAGCGATAGCTATCTCATCGAAACATCGGGACACCTTCGCCTCTATCAGAAATGTTGAAAGAATTTCTCATGAGATTGATTCTTTTAAGATTAGATCTATGCCACCCAAGCCTGATACTAATGAGTCTCTAAAAGCTATTAAAATTTCTATTAATGAAAGTAGGGAGAGAACCGCTAGGATGCATGCTGAGAGAGATTGGTTCGAAAAAGCATGTTCTTCTAGATTTCGTGATAATAATGATGAATATATTAAAGTGATTGGTGTGCTCCTATTGAATCTTTGTTTGCTAATATAAACCTTGATAAATTAGGGACTGGAGATGAGTCAACTTTAGCTATAAGGCGTCCCAATAATTTGGAGGGTGAAGATCTTAATGAAAAAATTGATATAAGTGGGATTGGCGAGGTCAAAACTTTAATTAGTGATGAGCCCACTCTTTTAGATTTCAAGGACTTTAATTATAATAATTGTTCTTTGATTGATTGTATTTACTTGTTGCAATCCATTCTTAATTCATCTCATGCTTATAATCAAAATAAAGCTTTTACTAAACATATTGTTGATGCTATGATTAAATCTTTTGAAGAAAAACTTGAGTTGGAAGTTCCAATCCCTATAAAGCTTTATGGTGAATGGGAACCTACTATTAAAATAAAGATTAAAGATTATGAGTGCAATGCTTTGTGTGATTTGGGTGCTAGTGTTTCAACTATCCCAAAAACTTTATGTGATGTGCTAGGTTTCAATAAACTTGATGATTGTTCTTTAAATTTGCACTTAGCGGATTCCACTATTAAGAAACCTATGGGAAGGATTAATGATGTTCTTCTTGTTGCAAATATGAATTATGTGCCCGTAGATTTTATTGTGCTTGATATAGATTGTAATCCTACATGCCCCTTTATTCTTGGTAAACCTTTCCTTAGAACGATTGGTGCAATTATTGATATGAAAGAAGGAAACATTAGATTTCAATTTCCGTCAAGGAAGGGCATGGAACACTTTACAAGAAAGAAAATTAGGTTACCATATAAATCTATTATGAGGGCTACTTATGGATTAAATACCAAAGATGACAATACCTAGATCTATGCGATACATCCTCAATCTACGGAAAAGGTAACTTTGGTATTGTTCTCTCATTTTTCCTAGTCACCAACACTTCACTATGATGGATAAGCCAAGCACATCGGCAAACCCACTCTTCGAGGATCAAGATGAAATGCACAATTACGTCACCAAAAGTCATCACTTTGGCATTCAACGAGCTCTACATCAAGAAAGTGAAGCTTTGGGCAATCGCATTGAGCAACTCACCACCGACCTATGTCAATCGAAAGCAAGAAACCGGGACTATCTTAGCGCCAAGCTATCCACATAACTGGAAGAATTTTGTCAAATGATGGTCACCCGCGCGTCATCCACATCATCTTCATCAAGACGACGCCAGTCGAGTCAACACTCTTTGGACTCCTCTTCCGACGTAAGTCTTCCACAAGCTCGTTCGCATCGTCATGATGACCATCAAAATCCATTCCATGGCAATGAGTTGCAAGGCCGATTTCGAGAGCGTGAACGACATCGTCGCCAAGAATAAGATGCCATGGACCAAGAGCAAGCTCAAAAACCCCAACGCCAAGAAACCCAATACGGTGATGCACTACGGCAAGAGAAACAACGCCGCAAGGAACAAGCACTTGAACCACAACGTACACTCCAAGAAGCCACTCACATCGTCGAAGAGCGCAACTGCCGGGTGCATGAACAAGAAGAAGCACTACAGAAGTGCGACAAGATGAAGCCACTCACCTTGAGGAGCACCAAGAAAGGAGGAACCTGGCAAGCATACCTCGCCCTCAACTTCAAACACATCAAGTGGTGTGAGAGATCGAGGACCCTACCCCACGCCAAGAGCACCATCACCATCGATACTATGATGAAGAACAAAGCTACAACCAGCTCAAGTTCACCATGCCCAAGTTCTCCGAACGCACCGATCCCGAAGAATATCTCTCATGGGAATTGAAGGTCGACAAGATATTACGTCTTCACAATTATGACAAGTCCCGGCGCGGAGGCTACGCCATGGCAGACCAGGACCAGCGGACGCATCATGGCCGCCCACCCGCGCTCACCTACTCGCCGCCCCACCCCCCGCGCCGCTAGAGGCGGCGCAACTTGCCCGCCGCTCTGATAGAGGCGAAGGTGTCCCGATGTTTCGATGAGATAGCTATCATTTTCTGTGGAAGTCTACTTTGACGATCCGACTACGAATGTGCGAAGATGTCGCGCCTTAGCAATCGCTAAACCAACTTCCGAGGGGTTATTGACCACGGCGAAGCACGATCAACCTGACCACGGGGTCTATTTCCTACGAGCAAACGAAGAACAAGCAAGAAACTAAGATTGCAATCTGGATATTGCGAATATAAAAGGAAAGCTTTATTGATGAAAGTGGGGTTCTGTGACGTCTTAGTTTGGTCGTTGAACACAAAAAAACTACGCGAAGTTGCAGCTATGGCGAACCTTTAATCTAAACAAAACCCAAAGTCTAAACAGCGCCCTAAGGGCTGTATATATGGAGGAAGAGGGGGGAATTTTGTGACCCCTTGGAGGAGGGGTTTGAAACCAACCCTAACTCTTGTTTCCCCACACATACGGTCTCTAAAAACAGCATATACTCAAGTATTTTGAAATTACATGGGCCTGGCCCAAAACTGAGGTGACGCAGCACCTATAATAACCTCTGGACGAAATTTAGGAAGTGGCAACTTGTATATTTCTTCGAAGCCTTCATACACTCATTATGGTGGCTTCAAAGTCCTGAAATCATCACTTGAAACTCCGTTGTTGTTTTCCTTGCGCATGCCATCATCTCCATGCTTGTTCTTGCTCCAATGTTCATCCTTCTCCAAGCTAGGGCCTTCATTTGTAAGCAAAACAAATGTATCCAATTTAGTCAGCATCATATTCTCATGAACATTACAATCATTACCAAGAAATGAAAGTACCTGATAATTTAATTCGCGTGCGCGAGCTCTAACTGGTCCAGTATATGTAGCAGTAGGGGATGTGGGTGTAACAATGGTATTTATGTCCTCATCATCCTCCCCTTCTTGAAATGAAGTCGTACTCGACGGAAGGTCATTGTCCTAACCCAAACAAGGCTTCAAATCTGCAATGTTAAAAGTGGGACTAACCCCAAAATCTGCAGGCAGATCAAGTTTGTATGCGTTATCATTTATTTTCTCTAACACCTTAAAAGGACCATCATCATGTGGCATTAGCTTTGACTTGCGCAAATCAAGAAACCTATCCTTAAGCAAATGTAACCAAACAAGATCTCCAAGTGCAAAGACAACACGTTTTCTACCCTTATCTCCAGCAAGTATATATTTAGCATTCATGCGCTCAAGATTTTCCTTAGTTAACTCATGCATTTTTAACATCAGTTCAGCATGTTGTTTAGCATCAAAATTAACCTTCTCCGAAGATGGAAGAGGCAACAAATAAATGGGTGCACGAGGTAGGAAACCATACACAATCTCAAAAGGGCACATCTTAGAGTAGAATGTAACGAACGATTATAAGAAAATTCAATATGAGGCAAGCATACTTCCCACATTTTAAGGTTAGTCTTCAAAACATCCCTAAGCATAGTAGACAATGTTCTATCGACTACTTCAGTTTGTCCATCACTTTAGGGGTGACATGTAGTACTAAACATCAGTGTAGTCCCCAACTTAGCCCATAAACATATCCAAAAGTGGCTAAGAAATTCAGTATCACGATCTGAAAAAATTGTATTTGGCACACCATGCAAGCGAATAATTTCACGAGAGAACAAATCAACAACATTAGCAGCATCATCACTTTTATGACATGTATAAAGTGTGCTATTTTCGAGAATCTATCCACGATAAAAAATACTATCCCTCACCTTCTTTGTTCGAGGTAAACCCAAAACAGTCCATAGATATATCCTCCCATGGAACACTAGGTAGGCAAAGACATATATAAACCATGAGGATTGAGTCATGCCTTAGCTTTTTGACATGTTGTGCAGCGAGCAACAAAACGCTCAACATCCCATCTCATCTTTCGCCAAACGAAATGTGTAGCAAGTACGTCCTCCATCTTCTTCACGCCAAAGTGTCCCATTAATCCTCCTGCATGCGCCTCCTGCAACAACAAAAGACGAATGGAGCTAGCTGGAATGCATAGCTTGTTTGCACGAAACACAAATCCATCGTTCATAATGAATTTGTTCCATGTTCTCCCTTCTTTACAATTCTGCAATACATCTTTAAATTCAGCATCATGCACATATTGATCTTTGATGGTCTCCAAACCAAATATTTTAAACTCGAGTTGTGAAATCATAGTATAACGACGAGACAATGCATCAGCAATAACATTTTCTTTATCCTTCTTGTGTTTAATGACATAAGGGAAAGTCTCAATGAATTCAACCAATTTAGCATGTCTACGGTTCAGTTTTGCTTGACTTTTAATATGTTTCAAAGATTCATGATCAGAATGAATAACAAATGCTTTGGGCCATATATGATGTTGCCATGTTTCCAAAGTCCGAACAAGAGCATATAATTCCTTATCATAAGTAGAATAATTCAGACTAGGCCCACCCAATTTTTCAAAAAAAATATGCAGCAGGTTTGCCATCTTGTAATAACACACCTCCTAATCCAATTCCACTAGCATCACATTCAAACTCAAAAGTCTTATTAAAATCAGGAAGTTGGACTAATGGAGCATGCGTCAACTTATCTTTCAATACCGTGAAGGCTTCTTCCTGTGTGGTACCCCAAACAAAAGGCACATCCTTCTTTGTAAGCTCATTGAGAGGTGCAGCAATGGTGCTGAAACCTCTCAAAAAATGCCAATAGAAACCAGCGAGGCCAAGAAAACTCCTCACTTGTGTGGCCGTTTTGGGCTGCGGCCAACTCTCAATAGCTTCAATCTTGGCTTTATCAACTTCAGTTCCCTATGGAGTAACAACATAGCCAAGAAAAGATACTCAATCGGTGCAAAAGGTGCACTTCCCATGGTTACCAAACAAATGTGCATCACATAGAGCAATAAAACAGCAGGCAAATGTTCCAAATGTTCCTCCAAAGATCTGCTATAAATAAGTATATCATCAAAGTAAACTACCACAAATCGTCCAATGAAAGCACATAAAACTTCGTTCATTAGTCTCATGAAAGTACTAGGTGCATTAGTTAACCCAAAAGGCGTGACTAACCACTCATATAATCCAAACTTAGTTTTAAATGATGTTTTCCATTCATCTCCCAATTTCATACGAATCTAATAGTATCCACTATATGCAAATCAACTTTGGAAATATTGTAGAGCACTACTGCAGGATGCTGTTAATGCGACACCACAATCAGAGACCCTTCGACAAAATTGTGTGTGATGCATTAATCGCAAACGGTGATGTAAAAACTGTTGAAAAAGATCCAAAACATTTGCGATGGCGTATACATCAAACACGGTTCATATTCTAATTCTGTGTGCGATGCGTGACATACGGTTAATACATAAGAACTGTTTGCAATGTGATAGAACAACATAAACGGGTAGCTATATCATTGTGTGTGCGATACACGGCATACAGTTTGCTCGGATGAACTGTTTGCTATTAGGGGATGCAACAGAAACGGTCAGCCAAATCAGGGTGTGTGCGATATACGGCATCGCGGTTCACTCGGGCAAACTGTTTTCGATTAGGAACACAACAGAAATGGTTCAGTTTAACAAGATGTGTGTGATATGCGGCATATAGTTCACATAGATGAACTCTTTGCTAGCCAAAAAAACACAAACGATTAGTGTAAACAAGATGTGTGTGATACGCGTCAAACAGCCCACTCGGATGAACTGTTTGCGATGAGAAAATATAACACAGACGGTTACCAGAGTTAATTCGTGTGCGATTCTGTATTTAGTAAAAACTTTGAAAAATGCATACTAGTTGCTTGCGATGTCTAGGAGTATCACACACGATGCATGTGCGCATACTCGTGTGTGATGATTAGTAAGTTACACATAAGTTTCATTATGTTAACACGTGTGTGGTAACACATGACACCGCATATGATTGTCGGGTTGTGTGCTCCACTTAGTCTTCCCGCGCTCCAGTGAAGGCTTCCCGCACTCCACACGGGTGAATTGTAAGATCCCCAATACCCTAGCCAGCTGCTAGCTATAAATAACCACAGCAATGGCCGTCATCGGCGACTCATTACTGATCCAGTTGCTAGCTAGTAACCCACACATACCGGCTACCCCCAACGACTCACGAAGGGATGGAGTTGCGCGATGGGAACGGGTGCCTAAGATCATAGTTCAGGTTAATTAGTTATACCTCTAGAGCCGGGTGATTCTAGCTCTAGAGGTATAATTAATTAACATAATCTAAGATCAAATAACCAAAGCTTCCCCAACGTGATCATGCGCCGGCCCCAACCTCTAGCAGAGCACGCGCAGAGGGACGCGACCCGAGCAAGCCTTGGCGCCTAAACGGCGAGTAGAGCGTAGAGGGACGCGAATCGAGGGTGCCTAAATGACGAGTAGAGCACGCGGAGGCATGCAAGCAGAGCATGTCGCGGCCGCCTAAATGGCGAGCACGCACATGCATAATTATTGCATATAGCATATGAACATAGCCGGGAATAGTCGTCCAACAATATTATTTTCGATGACATGCATTATATATTCTTAGTTAAATCTAAGGTCAAAGTTTGGTACTACAAAATATGAAGGGGGCCGCCTCAACGACGAGCAGAGCATGCAGCGGCCGCCTCAACGGCAAGAACCACACCTGCATATTGCAATTCCGGTCAACCTTCTGGCACCCTGTGGGAGGCACGACGGTGCATCCATCAGACACGATGGTGATATCTTGATCGTGTGTGATGGTGGGAAGACACGTACATGTACATCCGAGAACATGGTCCCACGTACGCCATCCGGGGACCGTTTCGGGCTTCCGATGCGTGGCATACGGTTGATGCATAAGAACTGTTTGCGATGAGCCAAAACAACAGAAACAGGCTTCGAGCCCAGAACCATCAATAAATTTTGCGGAAGCCGGTCGTGCCGCGCCGAGCCCGCAAACCGGGTGCGAACGCGGAATCTACCTTTGAGACCTTGAATGACATGTGGATCCTGCAACCTGAAGGAGCAATTTGGGTCAGTCGACTCTTGTGAGCCGTTGGATGCAACATGGATGGCTAGAAGGGCTTCTTCAACCTCCGAAATTGATGCGTTGTTCATCTTCTTAGCCCGCCACACGCCTAACCGCCTGCCGCCGCCGTCCCGCCCTCCCCTGAACCGTCTGCCACCGCCACGTTCCTCCCCCCACCCCCACCATCCGTTTAACCCCGGGCACGATCCATTTTTTCCGGGGAACTCCATTCCAAACCCAACACTCATAAGATAGGTCATGGGCACCCTGCCACCCTAATATAGATACTGGGGTAGCTTCTCTGCCGTCTTCTTCCTTCGCTCCGTCGAACTTCTTTCACAAATCAACAGACCCAAATTATACTACTAGTATGAACGTATTAAGTACAGTAGGAACAAGAAGATACGAGCAGTAGTACCAACTACAAGAAGAACAGTAATAAGACATAGTACTAGTACTACTGTACGTACTAAAGAGTTCAAATAACGAGAAAGAACATAAACATAGTTCTGCTGGGGGCTCAGCACAACACGCCCCTGAAATAAAACTAAGCGACTAGTCCGTTTGACATTGTAGTAGAACCAGCATGAGCGACGGCACTGCCACCTTACTCGGAGTCCGAGTCCACGTCCTCGACTTCGTCCTCGTCCCTCTTCCTCTTCGCCGCCGCTTCTTTGCTTGAACTGGGCACTGGGCTCTGCTTCTTCATCCAACCCTTGAAGATATTTAAACAATGGTAGGCATCCAATGTTGCGTATAGGATGTGATCTTCATCTATTGTCTTCAACTCCCATGCATGATGAAACTCGTGGTGAGGTTTCTTCAATTTAGGTACGAAGGATCAATCATGGCTGCTGCCAGGGTCAGCATTGAAGGCTGGGAGGAGGACACCAGGCTTGCCTTCTAGAGATCGAAGGGCTGGCCTACAACGAGGCCTATCCACCCAGGATATCCCTGTCGTTCCTAAAGTCTATAGTAACGAATTTCACTCTTTCGTCCTTGAGGAAGTTCTTAACATCCTGGCACTCAACGTCGGCATGGCATATGTGGTAGACCAAGCACACGTTATGTACGCAAACCTGGATCACGGCGGGCTTCTTCTTCTTTGCCTCCTTTAGAATCTTCTCGCTTTCCAGGACTGTGGTGTACTCAACATCTAGCCCAGCGACCCACTCATCCTTTGAGTTTTCGAACATGCTTCTAAAGCGAGCAAGGCATCCTTTCACCGTCGCGGATCCACAGGTGTAGATGACGATGAACTCATCGCCGGTGATGGCTCTAACCTGGTACTCAGCGGCGACCATGGAGATTTGGGAGGCCATGGATTTTGGAGGAGGGTTAGGAGAAGTTGAACTGGTGTTATGTGAAAGGACGGGACGACTGGGAGCAAACTATTGTAAGGTAGAAGACGGGGAGGAGTAGGGCGTGCGAACGGCGTGGGGTTGTTGGCTTGCCCGGTGGATAAACGGCTGCAAGCCCCCAAAGTGTTCTCGAGTACTATGCAGGACCCACTAGATGTCATGTCTACTAGACTCATATCATAGGCCTGATGGTATAGCTTCTGCCTGTTGCACGCCATGCCGGCGCGTGGATGTAACTTCACTTAATTCCCTCAACCGTCGCGCCTCCCACGACCTTCGCCTCCCTCGCGTGATCGCGCCCTTTGAGACTTCGACCGGCTATAAATGAGCAATTTTTTTGCCTACTTCGCATGCATGATACTCCCTCTGGTCCTTTTTACTTCTGTCAACCGTTTGCAAAGTTTTTGACCAAATTTATACTAAAAATATCAATATCTACAATACTGATTATAATGAGTATAAAAACTACGTTTTATAATGAGTATAAAAATATTGATTTGACATTGTGAATGTTGATGTACATTTTTCTATAAGTTTGGTCAATGTAGAGGTACATTGACTTCAGACAAAACTTAAATGCACAATGCAGACTAGTTCCTCCGTCCAGGTGTGTGCCATGTCCTATCTAGTCATCACAACAAGGTTAACTATTAGAGTACCACTACCTCCCTTCTAGTTTAAAGGGCTCAATTCAAAATTTTCATCTACTCTTACCAAGATAGAGGCGATGGAATAGTTTTGTAGTGGTTTCTAGAGTCTGGACTCCATCTTCAGGAACCTTCGCCGTCGCCGGCAAGAATGCGAGATGAACCAGAAAGGAAATGAGGTTGGAATGAGTAGTTTCGTATTTTATACAGTGGCAGAGGTGGGTAAATATCTGCTATATAGTACCACCGGTGGCAAGGCCATGTCTCTATGCACACACATCTCAGCCATTGGTTCCAAGTAGATTGAACGGCTCACGTTGTCCAGAGGCAGACATACCATGACCACCAACTGAGATTTTTATAGGAGTGGTCATGCATGCATGTGGTGTAATTAATGCATTGGTTTACACAAATTTTTCAGAAAAACGAGAGTACTAATTAAGTACTTTTGCAAACTACGGAATTAATTCCACCATTCATCATCTACCTTGGTTGAAGATATTTTCAAATTAAGCCCTATAAACCGGAAAGGAGGGAGTACCACATTACCACCACTATGGCCAGCCTTAATCATCGCATGCAATAATTTAGTGCACCTTGAAATCTGAACGCCTGCTTGACTCTCCTTCTCCCTCCAGCAGTCCCACCACTCCACCCCATGTGGAATAAATCTGCACGCATGACTCTCCTCCCCCGCGCTCGTCCAATCCGTTGTGACCAGCAATATTTCCACCCCTTCCCTCACCCGTAATTTACTCCAACAAATATTCCCACGTAGCTGCTTCAGTTACTTAACTGTAGGTGCATTGGGTCACTGACATGTGGGCCCAACAGGCATCTGGCCCACATGTCAGTGACTCAACTGGACCTGCAGTCCAGTCAGTGAAGCTCAGTCCATATATTACGTAGGTGTGTCATTGGTCGCTATAAATACTGCGCCTCCCACGGCATTCGGAAGAACACTCACGTTCATCGCTATCTCCTCCCCCTCCCTCTCATGTCGACCACCATGGAATCCCCCCTCCCAAGCCCTAGGCGCCCCTCGCTGCACCGCGCGGACGGTCACGCGTCACCATTCCGTTCCTTGCCGCCACTAGTCGAGGAGGACGCGTCGCTGTTCCGTTCGTCGCCACCACTAGTCGAGGAGGACGCGTCGGTGTTCCGCTCCTCGCCGCGACGCATCGAGGTGGATGCGTCAGTGTTCCCAATGTTGCCAGCACGCGCGTCGGAGGACGCGTCGGCTCCCTGCTACGAGGAGAACGCCGCGCCGCCCGCCGAGCCCCCCGACCTTGAGGAGCTTTGGAAAGAAATGGATGTCGCCTTGTGGGAGGCTTTGCCTCCGGCAGAGCGCGCCAAAATAGAGGCGGAGAAGAAGGCCGAGGAAGAGAAGCGCGCCGCGGGGCAAGCTGCCTGGCAGGCCTATGTCACGTCCGAGAGAGTCGGGCAATTGGCTCTTTGGCAGAAGGCTTGTACGAGGGCCCTGAGGGTGGCGGAGGACGCCCGTGCCAAAGCCCTGAGTGCAGTCGGGCCCAAGCGCATCATCTACGCTTGGCGGTACGTGGACCGGGTGCACGCTTCCAGCGAGGAGGAGTACCTGTTGGCGCCGGATCACCACACCAGTGAGATCGCGCTCGCCTGCTGGCAAGCCGCCAATTAGCACCTCGCGAGTTGCGAGGCTGAGGAAGAGGCGTTGTGTCAGTGTGCTGGGAAAGGGCCGCGCACCAAGGCACTCATTGCATGCCGCAAGCGCTCGTGCGAGCGTCGTGGCTTTTATTAGGAATATAATTTAGTTTTGTAAGGCAATCTCATTAGTTTTGGGACACAAATGATAAATCCCGAACGTTCGGGGATTATTAGCGTCCTTAATTAAGTATGTAAAAGGAAAATTTTGGAAACCTTGTGTATCCGTACGCATTTTGTAAGTACGTGCATATGTCACATGCACTAACATTTTATCAGTTAAATCTTTGGTCAAAATTTAGCACAAATTACAATGGTGACGAATAAACCAGGACGGAGGTACTAGTAGTAGTTTAGAAGCCCAAATAAATGAGTGAGGCGCCTTAATGTTACTCTCCACTGTGACTAGTCTTATGGGAAAAGCTGGGGAAGAGACGGCTTATTTTTTAAGCCGCCAAAAGAACTGGCCCTAGGAGTGGTAGCTAGGGATACTAGGAGTAGTAGCTAGGGATCGAGTGTGCGAGATGAACCGGAGAAAGTAAATGCAGAGAGATGAAATGCAAAAAAGACGGAGGGATGTGATGGTTGCTTGTCTGTTTATTTTACCAGGCCACTTATTACTGGGAGTGGTTGGGTTTTGTGATATGATGGCTTTACTGCCGCGCCACGAGCGGGGTGAGACTCGCATGCAGCGCCGCCCTCTACACTAGTACTACATCGGTCATGGTTTATTAGTCCCCCATTGAATTTGACTGAATATTTAACTGACAAAATGTTAGTGCATGTCAACAAAAACTATATCGTTGGATTCGTATTTGAACATAGTTTTCAATGATATAATTTTAGGTAACATGCATCAGCATTTATCGTACTATATATAATGTTAGTTCAATTTTTGGTCGTACTAATCTATAGTAAGGTGCCCGTGCGTTGCACAGAATAGTGAAATGCATTGATCGGGGAGTTGTTTATTTTGACAAAGGATGTGGGGGTCATCTCATGTGTAACGAGTATCGATAGGTTTCTTCGGATATTATTTCATCTCTAGAGCTCACAAACATCTGGGTGAAATAGATAAAAAAGTATCTTTTGCAAACAAAAGCGTTCAACTGTTCAACCTGCATCCAAAACTTGTGAAGAAATAACACTTATTGTGCTTTGCAAGAAATGATCTTTAAGAATTAGTTTTTGAGTATCGATTGTTATACATGTTGGCTACAGATGACATGGCACTTTCTTATAGTCAACAGTTGGCTATACTATTAAGTATTAACCATGCCCTTATACACCTAGACGGAGGGATTAAATCAGGATGACTTGGAAGCGGGCCGAGGAGATGTAAGAAATGGTTCATCATAAGTCTTTCACCAGTACTGTAGTAAAAATTTCATACATGGAAGATTCTAGAGTAAACCATAAATGGATACACTTTTATTCATGCGCGATACTCCAATAGAGCAAGATCATGCATGGAAGTCTCCACATGCTTAGACAGCGGATTACATTGAGCGAAGATTAATGATCAACATTTAACTTGGTAATGCATATGTCCAGGTGAACCTCCTTGGAGTCCCCGTGCACCACGTTGGGGGGGATCATACCATGCGTCTTCCATGTCCACATCGGCGGGAAGGTCCCAGCTCGCACAGTCCTAGTCAGCTTCCTGTAGCCAGTATCACCGCCCACATAACTCGGAGGGTAGTAACAGTGAGCACGCACCCGTACATCGGCCTCGTGTCAGTGTCAGCGTCACCGGCGTCGCCCCTGACGCACACTACAAAGACGGGGCGGCGGCCTGCGTGGGCCTCGCCGGTGCCCACGATCAAGAGGAAGACGCTGCCGTCCTCCTCCGAGACTAGCAGGCGGCGGTGATCCTCCAGCGACTCCGGCACGGTGAACGGGTAGCACGTCTCGTACTTGATGTTCTCTGCCAAGGGCCAGTAGTGATAGACGGACGGCTGTGTGAGGTGATGCACGAGGTCCGCCGGCGAGCCCCAAAACGGCATCGGGCACTCATAGCAGTAGACGAAGTGCTCCTTGGAGGCATTGACCAGGCCGACCATGAAACGGGAGTGGCTGTAGGGGACGGTGTGCTAGTTGAATATATGAGCAAGTTACTACGAGATTTAGTCTGAATAAGCACAAAATAAATCATGGCGGCTATAATAGAGATTAAACTAATCATGTGGACTAGCATAGTAGATGAACAGATCAAATCTAGGACACAGACTAGAAACTTGAATTCTACCATGATTTCGAACAGGAAGGACAGAAACACATACGGTGCAACGGGAGCAGCACCGTTGGCGTTGAGGTTGTCGCCCATGGCGTTGAGGAAGAGGTTGTCGAGGTCAGGGAAGAAGTCATCGTCAATGAAGACGTCGCTGCCAGCAGTCGCGAGAGTGCGCTCCCCATATTTCAACAGCCGGAAGAGTCTTTACCAATGTATTCATTGCAATGCATGCATGCATAAATTACATGCATTGGTCAATTTTCTCTTAATACTTGCATGCAATTATTTAATGCACCTTGGAATCTGAACTTGTGATGGGGAACAACCAAATTGAGCCTTATAAAATGGAAAAACTAAGATTTTGAGATAAGCCTTATAAACCGAAAAGGAGGGAGTAGTCTCTATCTCTACTCTTATCTCTATCTCTACTACTCTTCTTTCTTTTTTATAATACTAGTAAATATGCCCGTGCATTGCTACGGGTGACAATGCAGTTAAACGAATCAAACAAATGATGAAGTTACATGGATGACTTCTTGACGATGGAAAGCATGGATAGTATCATGGGGTGACACTAAGACCTACAAATTTTTATTCAATCACTGGTAGGATAGGTGCATCAATGGATAGTATCATGGGATTGCTTGGATCTCCTTAAACTTCGTGCTTCACCCACTACGCGGATCGAAGGCCTCTCATAGTATAATTTGTTGAAGTTGCTAAAGCTTAGCTTCGTGAAGTCGAATGACACAGCTTAATATATTTACAACAACAATGCCATCACCAAGTGGCATTACTTAGTTCTGAATTCCCCTTCTGACGAACCTAGTTGAAGCGCTATCCATGACATTGCCATTATTCCTTTCTCAAAAGCCTGCCATCGCCAAACCGCCAACCCTCCACCTCACTCTATAAAGCTCGCCACCACGCCATTGCCTCCCTCTCCTACCATCGTTGTCCTCCCTCCATCACCTTCTTCCACATCATTGGCCTCCTCCCCGGCGCCGCCCTCTTCCCCAACATAGACCACCTACCCGCCGTCGGCCTATGCTATGTTCGTGGTCAACCCCTCAACCAACATAAGTTGACCAACACGTGCAAAACGGTGCAGCTCCTCCACGGAAGCTGGAGCGCGGTGCTGAAGCTTCAATATTTCTAAACATTTCAGAATAGGCTTATACTGAAGAAATTGAAGGATATGTTATAAACTTCAGTGTCACTACATTTACAATCCATATGATAAACAATAGTGGCCCGTAGCTCGTACATGTACAATATCCATGTTAGAAGGTCCAACACACTTTCCTGCTTCATCCTTACTACAGTTAAGAGAATAGGCATACAATGTGTTATCCTTGCAATATGATAGGCAAAGTACAGACCCACAATAGTATTTCAAGTAGAAATAAGAGAGAGAATATATTGCATTACTTCTATAAGGATGCTCCCAGTGCTCCACCCTGGATGGTTCTAAGCCTGCCATGTAAGTTGAAAACGGATGTGGCATCTAAATTAAGAAGAGAGAGTCGTTTGGTAACCCCACAGAGAAACGATACCAGACGCACGTACCTATGAGAAAACAAAGTTAATCCGATCTCGTGCACTGAACCGAGTCGTCGCCCCAACTCCCCCATGCGCACCCAGTTTTAGCTTGCATCATGGACCATCGCCCGGAGAAGGTCGCAGCGGCACCACCGGCTCCTCCGGCAAGTCACCACCTGGTAAATGGTAAGGGCAGGCCTGCATTGTGGAAGTCCATCAATTCTGTGTTTGATATAAATTGTAGTCGTCCATTGATTTTATTATTTCGTAAGTCTGGCCATCTAATTTGATAGAAATTGCAGTCTAAGTCCATCTATTTCGAGTTTCTTGCCATATTCTCTTACAGAAACTACAGTCCATCGATTTCTTTTGCACATCATGCCCATCTATTTGAGTGTTGGCAAAAGACTGTTGCATATATACAAGTCTGTCACAATCTTTTTTACAGAATCAAACTGAGTTGAGTCCAGTTTAGAATGAACAAGAAAAATTCCAAGAAACTATAGTCCATCGAATTATTTTGCCCACCGGCTATTCAATTCAGTTCATTTTTTATGGAATGCAACCCTATATTTTGTAGAACCAAATTAAGTTCAGTTAAGCGCAAACCAAGTTCACTTCAGTTTAAAACCAAAAGCAATCTTAAGGTATTGCCATCTAGTCATACAGATTGTCAAGCAGCAAGTTTTTGCACAATCAAACTGAGTTTTATTGATCTTATGGGAATGCACAAGGACGTATTGATCTGAAACCAATGATTCGATTAGATGAGGCGATGTTGTATTGTAGATTTATGAGAAGTTGGTTCAGACTGACAGATTTCTGTTAGGATTTACAGAATTACTCTATTTTAAGAAGCTGAAGGAAAATTTGAGGTACTGCTATTTAGTCATACAAATTATCAGGCAACAACTATTTTGAAGGAATCAAACTGACAACTTCTATAAGAAACTTACGTCCTATAGTGTGTAGACACTTGAAGAAACATGTTTCCTATAATATAGACACTTGAAGTAGGCAAGCACCTAAAATAAACTGGATATGAAGCTCTGCAATTTCCTCATTGGTCTTGACATATTGGATCCTTTGCCATCCTGGGTTCAGGGGCTCATTCCAAGAAATTACAAAAATCTTCTTGCTTCAGTTGCTTGTTGCCTGGCATACCATGTGTCATCTCATTCCAACAAACACTCGAGGACTAATAAAAAAGTAGTCCTGGTGTAGTTTAATTGGTACCTGAAAAGGAAAATTATAATATTGCAAATTACAGGCTGTCCAAATAGAAAGATCAGTTTAATTTGACAATTTGACAGAGAGTTACAATACTGGAGAAACTAGGGTTTCCAAAGCCAACTGGTACCAAATAATAAAGCAAAACCAGGTTATACATCCACTTCTTTCTGTTCTGTAAAATCTATGCATTCTGCAAAACACTAAAATAACTACAGAATTTGCACAATTAGAACAGCAAGCTTGTCATACACAAATCAGATTATCCCTATGGAGCTCAAACTTGTAATTAGAAATACTGGACTGGTGCAGACTGCAGTAACCATCTACTTTCGTCGACCATTACTCCAAGATCAAAGTGTGATAATCATAATATAAGTTTGCTTCATGGAAAAATTGAAACATATTTGCTTGTACTCTGGCGATAGCTATACTCGTTCCTAAGATAACAAATATGTATTTTGACAAACTGATGAATATTTTTGTCCACTTTTTTGTGATCGGATCGTCCATTGAGCAGGCAGGCAGAGGCATACATGGGCTTTGTAGCACTATCCTGATGTAATGTAAAGATAGAGGTGCCAACAGATAGTCACCTGCGAAAGAAGATGTGTTAATTAGAGCCTAGACTCCTCTTTTCCCAACCTCTGTAGCCAATTCAGGTTGGAAAATTCGTGAAAAATTCTTCTTCATCATCTGCATGAGTTTCTCCATTGCTTGCATCTGTATGTATACATACTGACCTGGAGTGTGGCACCCCGGCTCAGAGCAACCGGTTTACCCTGCATTGCCAGCCCAGAGATCGAGTCTTCTGGCAATACACAACAACATGGTACAGAAACAACCGCTTTATTGATGCTAGCGGATTACATAGGCTTGATATTACATCGAGATGCGAGACCAAGCGGCACACATGGTGCTGCTGGACAGTATGTACATTATTTAATGAACATGGCTGGGGCCTCGATCACACGAACTACGCGGCAGCGGAAGAACGACGAAGTGGAACTCCATAGCACAGGGACAACGACGTGGACATGGCCTAGACACGAGATGCGCTCCGATGCGAATCGACTTGCCTGAAAGCTGGCATAACACGCCATGTCAGTACATTGAATGTCCTTGCAAGCTCACAACAAATATAAGCACGATGACAGACAATATCACGATAATTAATCCGTTTAATTCGATACAAGAAATACTACAGATGCAATGCAAACAAATACGTGATCCGAGTCTCACGGACTCGCTTACCAGACGGTTACCTCGTAACCAAACGGTGACCGCACCGGGGTCACACCTGAAACCAATCACTCATGAACACCTCAAGCGTTCATGATTCATCACGAACCAATGCATCAAAACAATCACTTAGTTTGCAAGATTTATTATAAAAGTTGATCCATGGTGTGACTTACTCATGAGTTATGCCCATAACCGAGGACGCGGCTATCGATAGATTAAATACACTCTGCAGAGGTAGCGCACTTTACCCACACTACGTAACACCTGGCCTCGCATTCCCATTCGGGTGGACCAAAGCATTCCAACAAAACCCTCCCTTTGACATGCACTCTCCCCGGCCACTCCGACCAACTCCCTCTCTGGGCTAGGTCTTGGGTGGCCCCATGTCTACCAAAGACACCAACGGCCACCGTCGTGGCAAAACGGTCCCAAACGGGGACAAGGTACCATAAAACAAAAATGAGCACACAAGGTTGTGTTTGCCTACCGGGCCAGGGTATGCACGCCCATAACCTTCCCTCGCGGGAGGCACCGGTGAGAGCCACAACAAAGGACCGAATCAAGACCTTCCCATAAGGTAAATGTGGTCGCACTGAATTAAAAACCCAATTCAGTGGCACCATGATGTGATCAACATCATATTCAAGTTGAACTTAATCAAGTTTAACTTTGATAAAACTTGTTATCAATAACATGATATAATGCCATAATCATGCAACTACTCGTCATGCAAAGCAAACAACTCATAGTCATGGATCAAGCTTAAACACATAATTACCTTGCAATACTAAAAATCAAAACTTTATGGTTATAACTCATTTTTATAATCAAGCAATATTTTTGTTAGTTCATTATTTAAATGAAGATATCACTTAGTAAAATAACTACCATGAATTTCATAGCAATATTTATAGTGCAAAATCTTACTCTACTTAACCACACAAGTGCATGCATTCAACTAGTAACTAAAACAAGCATATCAAGCATAATAAAGTAACTAGCAATTAACCATATTTATTTTTCCAAATTTTAAATGCAAATAAGAATTCATATTCAAGTAGAAAATCATAGATATTGAAATAACACCATCCAAATGCTGGTGTGGCTTGCCTTAGTGTAGAGGAGGATCACACCCCTCTTGGTTTGCTTCAAGACAAGCTTCTCCTTCTGAAAAGAATTTAAAACCACAAAAATATTTGTCAAAACACATTTTGAAAATCACCAGAAATTCTAGGCAGCAAGGAAAAATCCACCTTTTGGTGTGCTGCTAGAGTTTTCTGAAACAAAGACAATGCAAAAAGAATCAAATCATTTGGACTTATGGTTTAGAAATGGTGGCTGGTCAAAGTTCAATCAAATTTCTGAATTTTATTTGAATTAAACAGAAATCCTGGGGGGTGACGTCGAAGGCGTAAAATAGAAATACGCCTCCACTTACCGCTTCGGGCGCGAGTGGTGAGACCGACAGGTGGGTCCCGCGCGTCAGGAGAGAGAGGGGCGAGTGAGATCAGAGAGAGTCGGGGCTTTGCCGGAGCTCACGCCGGCGACGAGGGAGTTTGGGGCTAGGCTAGAGGGATAGGATTGAAGCGGGGCTCGAGGCGCACCTGCCCGTACCCGTAGCTTGGCGTGGGGTGGACGGAGCTGCTCGCGGTTGAGCTCGCAAGCTACAGTGGCGGCTCGGTTTCGCCGGAGAGGTTGAAGACGACGGCTAGGGGCGGCTCCGAGGGCTCGGCAGCGTCCAGGCAACACCAACAGGTCACCAATGCCCCGCCCAAGCAGTTGCTTGAGCTCGAGAGGCACCGAAGAGCGGCGGCTGGCCTGCGGGGATCGCCGGAGTCCTCTGGTCGGGGCGACGGCCAGAGGCCTGCCCGACCGAGCTGCTGCTCGTCTACGTGTTCGTGGAGGTGGTGTGGAGTGGTGCTTGGCTAGAAATCGAGGAGGGGAGCGCTATATATAGCCGGAGCGAACGGGGGGGAACGTGTCGCTGCCGGAGCTCTCTGGACACGCGGCGAACGGCGATGAGAAGCTCCAACGCGAGGGGGCAAACGCTCAGCGTCAACGCAGGAGCTTGCCCACACTCGCGGACGAGCACAGGAGGTGGTTGCAGAAGTGGACAAGCGCACGCGCGTACTGTGGCGTTTTGGCCGCGACATGCCCGTGCTTGCTGCGGCGGCTCCGGCGTCGGCGAGTGCCAGGGGGCGGTCAAAGGTGATGGGTCGGGGCTTGTGGCGCGGCGCGGCAGCCGTCGGCGAGCGCTGGAATGAGCACGCGAGGAACAGAGAGGAAAGCGCTGGCCAGAGCGCGTCGAGACACTGCCAGGCGCCGTGTCCTCGCGCGGTCACCAAGCTGACATGGTCAAAACGACGCCCAGGAGCAGCCAAACCTTGTCTACGTGTTCGTCCGTGCAATGTTTAGTCTAGGAGAGGTGATAGCTCATGCCCAGGCCGACCAGACTTGACTCTACTAAGCTGACAAGTTTTTGTCCAGAAACTTGGTCGCCAAGTTTGGCCACCTTCTAGAAGGCCATTAGGGTTGATCTCCCGGGGTTTAGGGTTTCATAGGAGGGTGTTTAAGCTCAAGAAAGATCAAGGCTAAAAGCTCAAGGAAAAATGTACTTGCTGTACAAACTGGAAGTTTGGGCCACAATAGAAATGATTTTCTACAGCAAAATTATTCCAAAAAGTGATGTAATATTTTTGCATGGGAGGGTGTGCCAGGGTTCTAAGAATATTCAGGAATTATCTCAGATTTTTCTGAGCAAGAAAAATTGGGGTTGCTTTGGAGCACAAGTTTCTGAATTGAATTTCAGAGAGAAAAATGAATATTTTCTTTTATGAAAATATTCATTTGATTATTTTGGAGATTTATCAGAGGAATAAAGTAGATAGGTCACTTGGGTGAAAGTCAAGGATATGCCCAAGTGACAAGTCCATTTGAAATGATTCAGAATCCAAATCAAGTCAGGGCAAAAACCACGATAAAAACCAAGTCCGGAAAAGAGAGAGAAGGCAAGTCCGGAAAAAAGAGAGGAGGCAGAATCCAGGCTGTCACATGGAGTAACTCCTCTCTGTGCATAAGAGAATGAATTTCAGAAAAGGGCCATTTGGCGATGACTCATGTGTGCTGTGTTCAAGCCAGTTGACCAATGTTGCAGCTAAAGCATGTGTGGAGAAAGTAACCATGCAGAGATATAGGTTATATAGAAACAAAATTGAAGCCAAAATTTTAAGATAAAACATGGTAAGCAAGAATTTTTTTTCACTTTTCTTCTCTTAGGGAGTTTTTTGCTGTAGCAACCTACTACCATGACTCATGGTAGCAGGAAAATTTCACTCCCACTGACGTGCAAACAAAGTATTCACACAACTGGAGCAAAAAGATCACAAGATGGAAAAAGTGATCATCATTATAGATAAAAATAGGATGGGTCAATAAAATAATTCTTTCTCCTCAATCTGACATAGCAAAGCATGAATACACCAAAATAGTTACATAATTTGCCTTCTTTCCATACTACCTAGATAAATATATTTTCTTGAGGGAATATGTAGAAATTAGAAAACCAACATAAAGCAAGCTGACATTGTTCTAACCTTCCAAATTGAGGTGCATCAGTAAGAAAACTAAAACTTCTTACCATGTTGCTTGCGCAAGTAGCAGACTTCCTAGGTTTGAATCACTCCAAGAAATCAATGGGTAAATTGCAGCCGCTGCTTTATTCTTCTCATTGTGTGGGAGGACGAAGTTGTTAAGACACCAACATAGGGACAGATTGCATTGCAAATTCAACAGTCAAGAACAACGGGGGCACATCTCCGAAGAAAAACACATCCACGATGTGGTCTCTACTCTCTTATAGCCAGTGGAGAAAGTAGATGGAGAGCGCCATCACCAGCACAGACGCAGGGTTCATCCCTAGCAGCGATAGAGGCGACGACGAGGGGTTCATCTCCGTCGCACACAACCAGCTGTCTACCGACAGGCGGCACACCCTGTCGAGCCGGCCTCGGTGCTCCGTCAAGGCTACTATTAGTGCAGTAGCAGGTCGCCGCGCACACCTTCTCGCTTGCTTCATGCCTCTGTATCGCTTCTTGGCACAGTATGCTTGCCGCCTACTCGTTGTCGCTGTTTGCACCCTGCACACACACACACCAGCCACCAATTAACACATATGCATACACACAAGCAGCCACGCACCACATCCTCTATAGACCGAGGACAACGTCTTCTACACACCCTAAATTGATGACGTAGAATGATAGCAGTACAGAAAACAATTCAGTAGTCAATTTTCATCAAACACTATGGTTGCCTCGAATTCAGAATATTATGATAGGGGGTGTGGGATCCAGGGGGTCGGCAAGTAGGGGAGGTATACCAGGCGGCAAGTAGGACGCATGCGCTGTCGAGGGGGCTGGGCGCCGTCTTCAGCGGGGCCGTGGGACGGATGCCGACGAGCAGCTCGTCCGTGCTCCCTGCATGGCCGACGAGCAGCTCGTTCGTCCTCCCCGCATGGCCGACGAGCAGCTGCGGTTGGATGTCACGGGAGATGCGACAGATCCTGTCGATCTCGTCCAGATTCGGCGACGGCAGAGCAAGGACGGGCACCGCGGAGCGGAGGGACCGGGGCGTGGCGGTGGAGGGACGGGGGCACGGCGGCGAGCAGAGGGACTGGGGCGCGGCGGCTGAGGGATGAGGGTGCGGCGGTGTGCAGAGGGTTGGGGGCGAGGCGGCGGAGGAAACCTCGCGTTCTTGTAAGGCTGTAGGAAACGTTTTTTTCACTTATGTTGGGCTACGAAGGAGTAGGGGTTAATTCTGATAAACTTCAGGAGGTTATATGAAAAAGTGCCGTGACGACGTACACCGAGTCGAACTCGTGCAAACCTTTTTTCCGGCGTGCCCAAGCCCATCCATCTAAACGTTTTCTCTAAACTGACTTAAAACGAGTAGAAATCTCAGCCGTCAATTCTTTATGGTTTATACACGATCAATGGATATAAAGGGATGATTTGTGCGGAACTATGAAAGCTCCCATCCTTTAATATTAGGTAAAGACTAGTAGCTGTCAAATCGAATAGTACTGCGCCGCCCGCTGCACGCCCGGCTGAACACGCCTCCTCGCCTCCATCAAACCCCTCCGTTAAACCCGCATGCAAACCGACAAACCTACTCCGGCCCACGGGAGGAAATTTGCCGGTTGCCGTTGGAGAACAATAGAGTCACGTCCAATCCATTTGAGTTAATTGCATGTATGGTTCTCCCTCTATAAAAAGTTAATTGCATCCTTAATCTTGTATTCGAAGTACTCTATGGGTTCCAATGTCAGTACAGTGTACATTACTTGCATTGAAGTTTGTAACTATTTTAGATTAGAATATACTAATCCTCCGGTGCTAGTACTAGAGCAGAGTCCTGCTCCACTACTACTCTAGTCAAGCAAGTTAGGGCATAGTAGTAGGTACTGTAGGGAGTACCAGTACTGTGATCACTCAAGCAAGTTGTCTGGCATCGATATGACCCTACACTGCTGGTACGTGTCTCGTAAGTCAAGCGGCGTGCTGTAGTCATCATCACCTGTTCACTTCCCGCAGCACATATTCGCTTCTCCATCCTTGTCCGCACATAATCGTCCAATCTTCCATCCCCGCTAAGGTGCCTCCCCCCTCTTCCAAAACCCAAGCTCTAACAATGGCAGAACCGAGCAGCGTCCGCCGAAAGAGTGGCTGGAATTCGCTCCCCACAGAGCTAATCAAGCTCATTGTTTCGTGTGTGGACAATCTCAGTACGATGTCGCTCGCCGCGTGCTCGTCGGGGCTGTACCGTTTACTCAAAGCCCTCAGGCCGGAGCTTTTTAAGCCAGCTCCTTGCTTGCTGATGCCGCCTGATCTTCAGAAACGGCGTGTCACGCAGCATAACGATTGTAGGGTGGTGAGCATCAACCCTCTCGACTGCGATCCGATCCCCGTCACCCTCAACTACATTAACGGTATGTACTGGGTCAGCATGAACACGTCTTGGATGGAGCTCGTCGATGGTGACGGCAGCTGGATGCTCGTGGAGGTCTACACCCGGCGATTGATCCCCCTTCCTTTGATTAACATTGCACTGCTTTGGCACCGCGGCCGAGAATACTCGGAATCTTACAGTAGCCAACGTGATACCAAGTTTGATTCGCTCAAGGTTGTAATCTGCCAAGTGCCTACAAAATCTGCGAATTATAAAGACTTGAGGCTAATTGCGTTCTTCAATCGCGGTCTCGCCTATCTGACAGGTCACTGCGGTAAGTGGATAAACCTGCACGTCCATCGCAGGATCATACATCCTCCATGGTTCTCTGATGCCATTGAACACAAGGGCTTCATTCATGCTGTCGACTCCTTCTATGGCTGGACGTATTGCTGGCCTACTCCAGTCATCGCTGCAAATGGCTGTTACAGCATATGTTACTTTCCTATGATATCATAATGGCTTGCTTATATTACTGTCAACATTTACTGAAAAAATATTCATGCTCATAACATGTTGTTCTTAAGATTGACTACATTAAGAGCCCTTTTTTATTTGACTCCAACTTGATATGATGTTGTAGGCCGCCTGGTGTCCCTACCCTTCCTAATCCCAGAACCTTTCAAAGAAAAGCGGCATGGCAATTGCAGGTGGTTCCTGGCTCGATCAGACGACGACGAACGATTGATGATCGTTCGCACGTACCGGACGTGTTGTTTCACGGAATACAATCACAGTCATTGCAAGGTCTTTGAGCAGGATCCCAACTTCTCTGGGCCTTCAGGAATTTTTGACTGGAGGCTGGTAAGTAGCCTTGGTACACACTCTCTGTTTCTTGGACTGAATTATCCGATTAACCAGGAGATAACCGACGGCAAGGATCATGATGGCAGCGCGGTTTCGTTCATCAGACAAAACTTTGTGTACATAGCATACCATGCGTCTCTACATGCATCATACCCATAATTTTGCTGATTGTAAAAAAGTTAAGGTTGCAGTTGGTTCATTCACTGGTTATGCTTCAGTTTGGTGGAGTGAATATTGTCGGTTAAACCCTGACTATATACCTACTACTTGGGATGGTTTAAAACATGTCATTAGAGATAGATTCGTAGATGTTTATTATACTCGTGGCATGATTAAAAAACTACAACATTTAAAACATGGTAGTGACACCGTAACAAAATATTGTGAAATTTACAAACTACCTTGTTGCACTCATTTTTAGAAGAAAGTGAAGAATATTTTATGGATAGATTTTGGGGAGGATTAAACTGTGATATTCAGGAGATACTAATTCCTGAAGAGTGTTATCGTATGGTACGTTTGTTTAGTCTTGCTTGCAAAGCCGAACAGAAAATAAAACGACGTGTTGCCCATGAGAACAAGCGCAAGGTGCACATTCCGAGCGTTGATACAGATGTTTCTTCAGCTACTAGGCGTACTATGACAACGACATCCGTTGTTGCGAGGACTACATCATCTCCACCATGTGACACATCACCACCGAGAGTGCCTACATCATCTGAGTTGATCATAAGAGGTAAGGACAAATGTACATATTTTCCACTTTCACATGAGAATGATGCATGCCTAGTTAACTTGAATACATCATGTGTTGAGTTACCTATTTGTTTGAGCACACCACCTATTTTAGAGAATCATGTTACTGTCGTGAATGCATCATGTGATCAAACAACTGAAATACCAACAATTTTGAGTGCACCCGTTGAATACAAAATAACCAACGTTTAATCATTTTGATATGACCTCTAATCTTGGTAATGATTCTGTGTCCAATGACTTATTGCATGTTTGCTTATTTAAGCATGTTGTAGCATGTAAATTTGATGCAAGTAAGGTTTATTCACCAATGTTGGGATGGTTTAATGATGAACATTGTCAATCTTTTGAAATGAATAAGAGCTTCACTTATATGTGCAAACTGAGTTGCAATATTTTCATGCCTACTACTTTTTGTGATAATATTTTGGCTTTAGATTTTATGAACTATGAAAGTTACTCATGTATACATGTGTCATATGTGCAAAAACCAAGGGAAGTAAAAAATGGATGACATATACATATACAACATGTACTCCTTGTCTCTTTTGTTAGCCACATTTCAGATTAAGCAATGACGAGGACGGCTTTGTTTTCAAGAAGGGGAGGATGATGAGGACATGACTACCTTGGATACGACCAAAAACATTGCATACATGTATATTTATGAGGCGATTTCTAATGCAAACTATGCAATAATTTATTTGTGTTATCAAGGACAAAAATACTTCACAAACTTTTGTGCCATCTCTAATTGCAGGTGTATGGGACATTTGTACAATCCACATATGAAGATAAGGGAAAAAGAGAAGTTTAGGTTTTGTTCAAAAAGTCCTCTGACGTCACTTTTGGGCCAAGAGAAGATAGAGTCCAAGTCTCTCACGTTCTGGATTCAGATTCGGACTACACAAACATACCTAACTCTAAACGCCAAGAACTCTTTCATATGGACTCCAAATTGGGTGATTCTTTTTTGTTGGAAAGTAGATTTCATGGTCTTTCCAACCCAATTGGACTCACCTTCAAATTCGTTTGGAGCATTGCGATATTGACGAAACAATCTGACGTTGTAGCAGAATCCGAGTCAAACTACAAGTCCAAAGGTGTTGCATCACCTCCACTTGGGCCCATGAGCCTTGTACAACCTAGGGTTAGTTTTACACTGCCTTGGGACGTCCTCCCACCTCCTTGGCCGCCACCCCTTGCTCCTATATAAGTAGATCAATGTAGTAGCTTTTTGCTTGGGATTTGTTTAGTTAAAAGTTAGCAATTGCAACTTTGTGTACTTCGTTTGTGTCCAACGACCAGACCAAGATCGCTTTCGGATCCCCACTTTTATCAATACTTCATATATATATTCGCAATATTTATATTGCATTATCATATTCTTGCTTATTCTTCGATTGCATGCAGGAATAGACCTTTGTGGTCAGGCTGATCATGCTTTCGGCATCGTCAGTAACCACGTACTGACCCTCTAACGTAACATGCCGACATTGTGGTCTTAGAGCAACTCCAACGCGCCGACCCAAACGGACAGTGCTTTTGTCGGTTTTTTGGCCGTTTGGGTCAGCCGGCCGCTCGGCGGCCGCCCATTTTAAGATTTGGGTTGGCAGTGCGCCCAATAGCCGCGACCTATTTCATGTTCGCACGCAAATTTCAAAAAAAGGCCCGCGGCCATGTCGTCGCCCGGAGTTCATGCCGACACCATGCCAGCGCCGGCATACAATGCCAGCTTTAGAAAAACACCACACAGTTCAGGTGGCGCACTTGTCAGCGGCCGGCACACATGCCAGCACACAAAAAATGGCAGGAGTTCGACCACGCCATCGCGGCCGTGGTCATGCCATCACACTTGTCAGCATACAAAAAAGGATGGCGCTCGCCGCCATAGGTCACTCATCGTCAAACTTGAGCATGTCGTCCTGCATCTTCTCAAACCACGACCTCTTCCTTGGCGACACGGTGTTGAGATCCACCTTCATGATCTCCAGCCCCGTCATCATGCTAGCGAGAGCCACTTCTTTCGCCTTGGTCTTGGCATTGGCAGCCTCGATCTCTGGCATCTTGGCTTGCTTCTCTACTTCCATCTAAAGCATCCTCGTTTGCTTCTCCGCCTCCATCTCAAGCCTCCTCCTTTGGATCTCCATGTAGGCGTTCATTTGGTCTTTCTTGTCTTGCCGGTGCTTCTCCTCCCTTGAGTCCTTCTTGGTCATCATGTCCTCCATGGTTGCGATCAAGGCGTTCGACGCCACATCCCGCTTGTCGTCCTTCTTGGAGTTGGTCTTCCCCCACGGGCGTGGCTTCTCGCCATCCCCAACCTCCTCCACGGCATTCTTCCCCCCACACGACATGAGGGCGGCATATTGTTGTTGGGGAACGTAGTAATTTCAAAAAAAAATCCTACGCACACGCAAGATCATGGTGATGCATAGCAACGAGAGGGGAGAGTGTTGTCCATGTACCCTCGTAGACCAAAAGCGGAAGCGTTAGCACAACGCGGTTGATGTAGTCGTACGTCTTCACGATCCGACCGATCAAGTATCGAACACACGGCACCTCCGAGTTCATCACACGTTCAGCCCGATGATGTCCCTCGAACTCCGATCCAGCCGAGTGTTGAGGGAGAGTTTTGTCAGCACGACGGCGTGGTGATGATGATGATGTTCTACCGACGCAGGGCTTCGCTTAAGCACCGCTACGATATTATCGAGGTGGATTATGGTGGAGGGGGCACCGCACACGGCTAAGAGATCAAGAGATCAATTGTTGTGTCTCTAGGGTGCCCCTACCCCCGTATATAAAGGAGCAAGGGGGAGAGGTGCGCCCGGCCAGGAGGGGCGCGCCAGGAGGAGTCCTACTCCCACCGGGAGTAGGTCTCCCTCCCTTTCCTTGTTGGACTAGGAGTGGAGGGGGAAAGAGGAGGGGGAGAGGAAGGAAAGGGGGGGCGCCGCCCCCCTCTCCTTGTCCTATTCGGACTAGGGGGGAGGGGCGCGCGGCCCTGCCCTGGCCGCCTCTCCTCTCTTCCACTAAGGCCCACTATGGCCCATTAAGCCCCCGGCGGGTTCCGGTAACCTCCCGGTACTCCGGTAAAATTCCGATTTCACCCGGAACACTTCCGATATCCAAACATAGGCTTCCAATATATCAATCTTCATGTCTCGACCATTTCGAGACTCCTCGTCATGTCCGTGATCACATCCGGGACTCCAAACAACCTTCGGTACATCAAAACATATAAACTCATAATATAACTGTCATCGAAACTTTAAGCGTGCGGACCCTACGGGTTCGAGAACTATGTAGACATGACCGAGACACGTCTCCGGTCAATAACCAATAGCGGAACCTGGATGCTCATATTGGCTACCACATATTCTACAAAGATCTTTATCGGTCAGACCGCATAACAACAAACGTTGTTCCCTTAGTCATTGGTATGTTACTTGCCCGAGATTCGATCGTCGGTATCTCAATACCTAGTTCAATCTCGTTACCGGCAAGTCTCTTTACTCGTTCCGTAATACATCATCCCGCAACAAACTCATTAGTTGCAATGCTTGCAAGGCTTAAGTGATGTGCATTACCGAGAGGGCCCAGAGATACCTCTCCGACAATCGGAGTGACAAATCCTAATCTCGAAATACGCCAACCCAACAAGTACCTTCGGAGACGCCTGTAGAGCACCTTTATAATCACCCAGTTACGTTGTGACGTTTGGTAGCACACAAAGTGTTCCTCCGCTAAACGGGAGTTGCATAATCTCATAGTCATAGGAACATGTATAAGTCATGAAGAGAGCAATAGCAACATACTAAACGATCAAGTGCTAAGCTAACGGAATGGGTCAAGTCAATCACATCATTCTCCTAATGATGTGATCCCGTTAATCAAATAACAACTCTTTGTCCATGGTTAGGAAACATAACCATCTTTGATCAACGAGCTAGTCAAGTAGAGGCATACTAGTGACACTCTGTTTGTCTATGTATTCACACATGTATCATGTTTCCAGTTAATACAATTCTAGCATGAATAATAAACATTTATCATGATATAAGGAAATAAATAATAACTTTATTATTGCCTCTAGGGCATATTTCCTTCAGTCTCCCACTTGCACTAGAGTCCATAATCTAGTTCACATTGCCATGTGATTTAACATCAATAGTTCACATCTTTATGTGGTTAACACCCATAGTTCACATCGATATATGACCAACACCCAAAGGGTTACTAGAGTCAGTAATCTAGTTCACATCGCTATGTGATTAACACCCAAAGAGTACTAAGGTGTGATCATGTTTTGCTTGTGAGATAATTTTAGTCAACGGGTCTGTCACATTCAGATCCGTAAGTATTTTGCAAATTCTATGTCTACAATGCTCTGCACGGAGCTACTCTAGCTAATAGCTCCCACTTTCAATATATATCCAGATTGAGACTTAGAGTCATCTAGATCAGTGTCAAAAACTTGCATCGACGTAACCCTTTACGACGAACCTTTTTTCACCTCCATAATCGAGAAACATATCCTTATTCCACTAAGGATAATTTTGACCGATGTCCAATGATCTACTCCTAGATCACTATTGTACTCCCTTGCCAGACTCATTGGTAGGGTATACAATAGATCTGGTACACAGCATGGCATACTTTATAGAACCTATGGCCAAGGCATAGGGAATGACTTTCATTCTCTTTCTATCTTCTGCCGTGGTCGGGCTTTGAGTCTGACTCAATTTCACACCTTGTAACACAGGCAAGAACTCTTTCTTTGACTGTTCCATTTTGAACTACTTCAAAATCTTGTCAAGGTATGTACTCATTGAAAAAACCTATCAAGCGTCTTGATCTATCTCTATAGATCTTGATGCTCAATATGTAAGCAGCTTCACCAAGGTCTTTCTTTGAAAAAATCCTTTCAAACCATCCTTTATGCTTTGCAGAATAATTCTACATTATTTCCGATCAACAATATGTCATTCACATATACTTATCAGAAATGTTGTAGTGCTCCCACTCACTTTCTTGTAAATACAGGCTTCACCGCAAGTCTGTATAAAACTATATGCTTTGATCAACTTATCAAAGCGTATATTCCAACTCCGAGATGCTTGCACCAGTCCATAGATGGATCGCTGGAGCTTGCATATTTTGTTAGCACCTTTAGGATTGACAAAACCTTCTGGTTGCATCATATACAACTCTTCTTTAATAAATCCATTAAGGAATGCAGTTTTGTTTATCCATTTGCCAGATTTCATAAAATGCGGCAATTGCTAACATGATTCGGACAGACTTAAGCATAGATACGAGTGAGAAACTCTCATCGTAGTCAACACCTTGAACTTGTCGAAAACCTTTTGCGACAATTCTAGCTTTGTAGATAGTAACACTACTATCAGCGTCCGTCTTCCTCTTGAAGATCCATTTATTTTCTATGGCTTGCCGATCATCGGGCAAATCAACCAAAGTCCACACTTTGTTCTCATACATGGATCCCATCTCAGATTTCATGGCCTCAAACCATTTCGCGGAATCTGGGCTCATCATCGCTTCCTCATAGTTCGTAGGTTCGTCATGGTCAAGTAACATGACCTCCAGAACAGGATTACCGTACCACTCTGGTGCCGATCTCACTCTGGTTTACCTACGAGGTTCGGTAGTAACTTGATCTGAAGTTACATGATCATCATCATTAGCTTCCTCACTAATTGGTGTAGTAGTCACAGGAACAGATTTCTGCGATGAACAACTTTCCAATAAGGGAGCAGGTACAGTTACCTCATCAAGTTCTACTTTCCTCCCACTCACTTCTTTCGAGAGAAACTCCTTCTCCAGAAAGGATCCATTCTTAGCAACGAATGTCTTGCCTTCGGATCCGTGATAGAAGGTGTACCCAACTGTCTCCTTTGGGTATCCTATGAAGACACATTTCTCCGATTTGGGTTTGAGCTTATCAGGATGACACTTTTTCACATAAGCATCGCAACCCCAAACTTTAAGAAACGACAACTTTGGTTTCTTGCCAAACCACAGTTCATATGGTGTCGTCTCAACGGATTTAGATGGTGCCCTTTTAACGTGAATGCAGCTGTCTCTAATGCATAACCCCAAAACGATAGTGGTAAATCGGTAAGAGACATCATAGATTGTACTATATTCAATAAAGTACCGTTATGACGTTCGGACACACCATTATGCTGTGGTGTTCCAGGTGGCATGAGTTTGTGAAACTATTCCACATTGTTTTAATTGAAGGCCAAACTCGTAACTCAAATATTTTCCTCCACGATCAGATCGTAGAAACTTTATTTTCTTGTTACGATGATTTTCTACTTCACTCTGAAATTATATGAACTTTTCAAATGTTTCAGACTTATGTTTCATCAAGTAGATATACCCATATCTGCTCAAATCATCTGTGAAGGTCAGAAAATAATGATACCCGCTACAAGCCTCAATATTCATCGGACCACATACATCAATATGTATGATTTCCAACAAATCTGTTGCTTGCTCCATTGTTCCGGAGAATGGCGTTTTAGTCATCGTGCCCAAGAGGCATGGTTCGCAAGCATCAAGTGATTCATAATCAAGTGATTTCAAAATCCCATCAGCATGGAGTTTCTTCATGCGCTTTACACCAATATGACCTAAATGGCAGTGCCACAAATAAGTTGCACTATCATTATTAACTTTGCATCTTTTGGCTTCAATATTATGAATATGTGTATCACTACGATCGAGATCCAACAAACCATTTTCATTGGGTGTATGACCATAGAATGTTTTATTCATGTAAATAGAACAACAATTATTCTCTAACTTAAATGAATAACCGTATTGCAATAAACATGATCAAATCATATTCATGCTCAACGCAAACGCCAAATACACTTATTTAGGTTCAACACTAATCCCGAAAGTGTAGGGAGCGTGCGATGATGATCATATCAATCTTGGAACCACTTCCAACACACATCGTCACTTCACCCTTAACTAGTCTCTGTTCATTCTGCAACTCCTGTTTCGAGTTACCACTCTTAGTAACTGAACCAGTATCAAATACCGAGGGGTTTCTACATATACCTTTGTTCACTTTGCCATCCTTCTTATCCGCCAAATACTTGGGCAGTTCCGCTTCCAATGACCAGTCCCTTTGCAGTAGAAGCACTTAGTCTCAGGCTTAGGACCAGACTTGGGCTTCTTCACTTGATCAGCAACTTGCTTGCCGTTCTTCTTGAAGTTCCCCTTCTTCCCTTTGCCGTTTTCTTGAAACTAGTGGTCTCGTCAACCATCAACACTTGATGCTTTTCTTGATTTCTACCTTTGTCGATTTCAGCATCACGAAGAGCTTGGGAATTGTTTCCGTTATCCCTTGCATATTATAGTTCATCACGAAGTTCTACTAACTTGGTGATGGTGACTAGAGAATTTTGTCAATCACTATTTTATCTGGAAGATTAACTCCCACTTGATTCAAGCGATTGTAGTACCCAGACAATCTGAGCACATGCTCACTGCTTGAGTTATTCTCCTCCATCTTTTAGCTATAGAACTTGTTGGAGACTTCATATCTCTCAACTCGGGTATTTGCTTGAAATATTAAATTCAACTCCTGGAACATCTCATATGGTCCATGACGTTCAAAACATCTTTGAAGTCCCGATTCTAAGCCGTTAAGCATGGTGCACTAAACTATCAAGTAGTCATCATATTGAGCTAGCCAAGCGTTCATAACGTCTGCATCTGCTCCTGCAATAGGTCTGTCACCTAGCGGTGCACCAAGGACATAATTCTTCTGTGCAGCAATGAGGATAAACCTCATATCACGGACCCAGTCCGCATCATTGCTACTATCATCTTTCAACTTAGTTTTCTCTAGGAACATATATAAAACATAGGGAAGCAACAACGCGAGCTATTGATCTAAAACATAGATATGCTAATACTACCAAGACTAAGTTCATGATAAATTAAAGTTCAATTAATCATATCACTTAAGAACTCCCACTTAGATAGACATCCCTCTAATCCTCTAAGTGATCACGTGATCCAAATCAACTAAACCATGTCCGATCATCACGTGAGATGGAGTAGTTTCAATGGTGAACATCACTATGTTGATCATATCTAATATATGATTCACGCTCGACCTTTCGGTCTCAGTGTTCCGAGGCCATACCTGTTATATGGTAGGCTCGTCAAGTTTAACCTGAGTATTCCGCGTGTGCAACTGTTTTGCACCCGTTGTATTTGAACGTAGAGCCTATCACACCCGATCATCACGTGGTGTCTCAGCACGAAGAACTTTCGCAACGGTGCATACTCAGGGAGAACACTTATACCTTGATAATTTAGTGAGAGATCATCTTATAATGCTACCGCCAATCACAGCAAGATAAGATGTATAAAAGATAAACATCACATGCAATCATAATATGTGACATGATATGGCCATCATCATCTTGTGCCTTTGATCTCCATCTCCAAAGCATCGTCATGATCTCCATCGTCACCGGCATGACACCATGATCTCCATCATCTTGATCTATATCAATGTGTCGTTACATGGTCGTCTCGCCAACTATTGCTATCGCATAGCGATAAAGTAAAGCAATTATTTGGCGCTTGCATCTTATGCAATAATGAGACAACCATAAGGCTTCTGCCAGTTGCCGATAACTTCAACAAAACATGATCATCTCATACAACAACTTATATCTCATCACGTCTTGACCATATCACATCACAACATGCCCTGCAAAAACAAGTTAGACGTCCTCTACTTTGTTGTTGCAAGTTTTACGTGGCTGCTACGGGCTGAGCAAGAACCGTTCTTACCTACGCATCAAAACCACAACGATAGTTCGTCAAGTTAGTGATGTTTTAACCTTCTCAAGGACCGGGCGTAGCCACACTCGGTTCAACTAAAGTTGGAGAAACCGACACCCGCCGGCCACCTGTCTGCAAAGCACGTCGGTAGAACCAGTCTCGCGTAAGCGTACGCGTAATGTCGGTCCGGGCCGCTTCATCCAACAATACCGTCGAACCAAAGTATGACATGCTGGTAAGCAGTATGACTTATATCGCCCACAACTCACTTGTATTCTACTCGTGCATATAACATCAACGCATAAGACCACGCTCTGATACCACTGTTGGGGAACGTAGTAATTTCAAAAAAAATCCTACGCACACGCAAGATCATGGTGATGCATAGCAACGAGAGGGGAGAGTGTTGTCCACGTACCCTCGTAGACCGAAAGCGGAAGCGTTAGCACAACGCGGTTGATGTAGTCGTACGTCTTCACGATCTGACCGATCAAGTACCGAACGCACGGCACCTCCGAGTTCAGCACACGTTCAGCCCGATGACGTCCCTCGAACTCCGATCCAGCCGAGTGTTGAGGGAGAGTTTCGTCAGCATGACGGCATGGTGACGATGATGATGTTCTACAGATGCAGGGCTTCGCCTAAGCACCGCTACGATATTATCGAGGTGGATTATGGTGGAGGGGGCACCGCACACGGCTAATAGATCAAGAGATCAATTGTTGTGTCTCTAGGGTGCCCCCCTGCCCCCGTATATAAAGGAGCAAGGGGGAGAGGTGCGCCCGGCCAGGAGGGGCGCGCCAGAAGGAGTCCTACTCCCTCCGGGAGTAGGACTCCCTCCCTTTGGACTAGGAGTGGAGGGGGCAAGAGGAGGGAGAGAGGAAGGAAAGGGGGGGCGCCGCCCCCCTCTCCTTGTCCTATTCGGACTAGGAGGGAGGGGCGCGCGGCCCTGCCTTGGCCGCCTCTCCTCTCTTCCACTAAGGCCCACTATGGCCCATTAAGCCCCGGGGGGTTCCGGTAACCTCCTGGTACTCCGGTAAAATTCCGATTTCACCCGAAACACTTCCGATATCCAAACAAGGCTTCCAATATATCAATCTTCATGTCTCGACCATTTCGAGACTCCTCGTCATGTCCGTGATCACATCCGGGACTCCGAACAACCTTCGGTACATCAAAACATATAAACTCATAATATAACTGTCATCGAAACTTTAAGCGTGCGGACCCTACGGGTTCGAGAACTATGTAGACATGACCGAGACACGTCTCCGGTCAATAACCAATAGCAGAACCTGGATGCTCATATTGGCTCCCACATATTCTACGAAGATCTTTATCGGTCAGACCGCATAACAACATACGTTGTTCCCTTTGTCATCGGTATGTTACTTGCCCGAGATTCGATCGTCGGTATCTCAATACCTAGTTCAATCTCGTTACCGGGAAGTCTCTTTACTCGTTCCGTACTACATCATCCCGCAACAAACTCATTAGTTGTAATGCTTGCAAGGTTTAAGTGATGTGCATTACCGAGAGGGCCCAGAGATACCTCTCCGACAATCAGAGTGACAAATCCTAATCTCGAAATACGCCAACCCAACAAGTACCTTCGGAGACACCTGTAGAGCACCTTTATAATCACCCAGTTACGTTGTGACGTTTGGTAGCACACAAAGTGTTCCTCCGATAAACGGGAGTTGCATAATCTCATAGTCATAGGAACATGTA
Source organism: Triticum aestivum (assembly GCF_018294505.1). NCBI lineage: Eukaryota > Viridiplantae > Streptophyta > Magnoliopsida > Poales > Poaceae > Triticum > Triticum aestivum. The sequence goes on from NC_057796.1 coordinate 166,298,784, forward strand.
TAAGTCATGAAGAAAGCAATAGCAACATACTAAATGATCGAGTGCTAAGCTAACGGAATGGGTCAAGTCAATCACATCATTCTCCTAATGATGTGATCCCGTTAATCAAATAAAAACTCTTTGTCCATGGTTAGGAAACATAACCATCTTTGATCAACGAGCTAGTCAAGTAGAGGCATACTAGTGACACTCTGTTTGTCTATGTATTCACACATGTATCATGTTTCCGGTTAATACAATTCTAGCATGAATAATAAACATTTATCATGATATAAGGAAATAAATAATAACTTTATTATTGCCTCTAGGGCATATTTCCTTCAATTGCGCCTTGAACTCCTCCTCGTCTTTGATGACCCTCCAACAATGGGAGAGGTTGAAGGACTTGCCATTGTGTTGGACCTTGAATGCCTCCAAAGCTTGGACTGCCTACAAATGAATTGCATGCAAGCATATTGGCAAATGGATATAGAAATAGGCATGCAAACATAAACGGAATGACACAAAGAGGGGCGCCTGCTCTTGCGCTTCAGCTTCGCCCCGGCGGCTTGGTTGGCGAGCTCGTCCTCGAACAAAGGCTCCCCGTCGATGTCCAACTCGTCCTCTTCCTCGAGGCCGTAGTCCTCCGGAAACTCATGGTCGAGCGGGAAGCCGTCCAGGTCTAGGCCGGCCTGATCATGCATGAAGACGACCTGATCTTGATCAAAGGTCGACAGCGTGGCCCTTGGTCGTCCTGGCTTTGTGTATCGTCGGGATCGTAGCCAGCCCCGGCGGCATCGCCAGTGGCCGCCGCACCACCCTCGAAGATGATGTTCTGCATGAAGTCGTCGTCGCCGGAGGCCGGCATTCCGTTGAACAGGTTGCATGCGCCCGGCAGCACGTCAGCTGGCATCTGTCGCGCGTGTTTCCTCGCCCCTCCAAATGACGAGCCACCGGCCACCGGTGTGGCGTTGAGGTCGATGGGCGCGGGCGTGGAAAGCGTCACCACGCTCACCTTGGGCGAGTAATCCCCAGAGAGTCGGGAGGCTTGCGGATAAACGTGGAAGCCGGGTATCGGCTGCGTCGCCGACGCGTGGGGTGACTCGGGCAGCTGTCGGCGTTCTGGGAACCAAGGTACCTAGACTTGCCTGCCTGCGGCCCACGGCATGGCTCCGTTAACAGCTTGGTACGGCCCATCTACGCGACCATCAAGACAAGACCCTCGCGAGGGGCCAAGCCTCGCGAGGCGGACGACACCAAGACCTACGGAGGGAGCAGCCATCCCAGGCGGCCTCCTGAGGAGCGGAGATTTCTATGCAGGTGCCCAACCTCATGAGGTTGGGGTGACGCAAGCCATGACGACCAAGGCTAGGCGGGCGCCAGCGGGCACAGAGGAGCCAGTTTCCTCTTTGGTGCTAAGGAGGCAAGAGCAGGCGCGGGGTCCCGAGGAATCAGGCAAAGGTTTCCATTCCCGTGTAACAAGACCAAGATTGCCAGGACGGCAGGACGGATGTCATCATCGAGCCCACCGCAGCGTCACGACCAGAAGCTTTGCACGCGAAGACCAGCTTTCGTCAGGATAAGATGTATTACTTGTCCCCTTTCACATTGGCCACTGTGGGATCCCTTCCCTCCTTCGTTTTGGGGGAAGAGGACCGAGGCCACTATAAGTATAGGTTAGCCACCACCGTAGAAGGGGATCCGAAGCTGGTCGACCCATTCCCCTACCAGAGCAGACCTCACGAGGTTGTTCTTCCCTTCTACTAGTTCATCCTCAGCCCCTCGTGAGGCAAATCCACCACAAAGCAGGAGTAGGGTCTTTGGCCCGAACCTGGGTAAAACTGTCCTGTCCATCTTCTTCCTTGTTCATCGAGCTAGGCCGTGGGGGCGACGAGCCGATTGGCTAGAGAGGTTGAGTTCTTCGCACACGCTCCAGAGTTCGAACCTTTTCTTGGGTCTGTGAAGCCCTGAATCCGACAACAGCACCATCCGAGGAAACGCAGATGAGCCGATGCTGACCGCGGCCACGGCGGCGTTGACGAGGCCGTTCTGGCCAGGGTTTAACCCTAGGTACATCAGCGCCTCCCTCGTTGTCGCCGCGATACGGGCGTTGGTGGCCTCCTGCGGCGCGGCGGCGGCGATGGCGGCCGCGGCCGCTACTTTGCCCCTCGCGTCCGCCGCGTGCCTCCGACCCTTCCTCTTCGCAGACTCCCTGGCCCGCTCCTCGGGCGTCAGCTTCTTCTTCTGCTTGGCCGCGGTGGCGGTCTTGCGGGGCCACAGGGCTTGCCTTTGCCGGAGGGGGAGGTCATGATGCCGGACGAGGCGAGGTTGGCGAGGCCGGCGGCGGCATTGATGTTGTCGTCCATGGCGAGCGGCGAGAGCACGCGCGGGCGGGAGGGTTTTGGGAAAAGTGGAGGGAAATGGTGGAGGCTACCACCGACCGGCGAGCCAGGAGGAGTAGTTGGCGCGCGTCACGGGCCTGTCTCGTGTCCGCGCCGACACAAATGAGGCTCAAAAATGGGCTGGGTATTGGTTGGTAGGCAAACGAAAAGCGAACGCGCATCTGTTTGGGTCAGCGCATTGGGCCAACTTTTCTGTCCGCCGTGACTCAAACGGACGCGCGGGGACGAAATGGATCGGCGCATTAGAGTTGCTCTTACCCGCCAATAAAAAAATGTCTTTTAATTGTATTGTATATTGTATTAACAGATTAAATGACAATTGACGATGGAGTGACAATTTGCCATCACAGATCTCAATTGTCGACATACATACTCCACCAGGCACACTCTCTCACCCATAAACAAATTAAACACCAACCGCATCAAGCACACATTGACCAATCTGCGAGGCGAAGTTCACCATTTACTCTAGTTCATGATACAAGTTGAAAGGGTAAACAAGGCAAAAATGGAATGCCAACAAAAGGAATCTGAGGAAAACATGAAATATAATGAGATATCGATGGCCAATACTCGTTCACACAAAAATTACAGGTGCATGGAGTTGTTCAGAAGACAGCAGATAAGATGAGCATTAAGGTAAAAAGACCTCTATTCATACACCACTCTGAACAACACGGTATAGCCAAACTGTGCAAGCTGAGATGGCCTGTTCAAGAACCATCAATTTGGATAACGTCGTGAAGGATCTTCACATTACGGTGCAACGGCTCCTTTCTTCAGCTGGAGGTGCCCCATTTTGCTGATATCTGGTTGCATCTGATGGGTTGTAAGTAAATTGGCTTGTGTCCAGACCATACTGCATCAGGTAGAATAATTACATGTTGTTTTGTAATGAAAAATAATAATAAGTACGATCAATGAGTTGAAAACATTTATGAGAATGATCAATGATGTTGAAACCGGTCTATGATGTATGTACCTTCTCTCGCATCCTTTGGCTCCATGCATCATTTCTGCTCGCACGTTGATCAAGTGTTGGGACGGGAACACCGGTAGCCGGAGCATTCTGGGAATGGATAAGAGGCTGACGGATGCTAGTGCTTCGAGCAGTTCCAATGATTTCATCATCACTGTCATACTCGGCGGGTTTGTTCATTGCCCTGACAGCAAGAGCTAACAAGAAAAGCAATACCTGCATACTGGTAAACATTAGTCTACCTGCACTAGACCAACTATAGCTAAAAGAGTACACACTGCAACTGACTGTCCACGACTAAAAATCGTCACCAATTTCTATTTTGCAGCTCACCAGTACCGCAGGGTATGTCGAAACTAAACTTATTCACAACAAACGGATAAAGACAAGGACACAGTAGAATGAAATATGTATCAGATGAAAAGAATGCACCTTAAGCCGGTAACAACTACACATTCGGAACATGATTAATAAACTATTAGTGTTTAGGAAGGCCCAGTGCTATTCAAAAAAAGGCACAACAAGAATAGACTTGAGTTTGCTCCTACCTCAAAAACAACAACACCAAGAGCAACCCATCTTGCAATCTTCCAGTTTTCATTCAGAAAGTCATACATGGCATCAAAGTTTTGTGTCTTATCCACTGGAATTACCTGAAAAGGAAGTTACAAAGAAGTACTTACAGTGATTAAATAAAAGGATGAGACTATAACATAGTTTCCAAATTAGCACCAAACAGAAGCCTCACATCTTTCCAGCTATGGTCAAAGAATATGAATGCAGCACCTCCAGCCTCGGCAAGGATTAATAATATGACCAAGAAAGAATACTTATAACGTCAAAGGAAACAAAATTATGGATTACTGAATGGAATCACTAAACATTAAAGAAAACAAATTTATGGATTATTGAATGGAATCACTAAACATCAAAGGAAACAAATTGTGGATTATTGAATGGAATCACTTAAATTCGAAGGAAACAAATTTATGCCTTATTGAATGGAATCACTAAACATTATTCAGATCTCAGAAACAACTAAATCATGCCCATTATCTACCTTTTACATTTTATGCCTCTGAATACAGCTTTAAGTAATTTACATATTGACAATTTACAGGGTAGCACTTCGACAACGGTTTTTTTAACTACATTTTTTATATCACAATAGTTATATGTTATGCAAATAACATTTTGGGATCAATCCCGTAAAATACCAACTGCATGTCAGTAATTTAAATGTATATTTTTATATTCCGGGGCAAATACTTGGCCGGCATGGATTCTAGAATGACTCATGTTCATATAATAGGACATAGTATGGTGTATGCCTTTTCACTTACGTCACAGCTGGATCAAAAGCGCGTCATTTTTGCACTGCATGTTATGTATCTAAAGCATGCCATATTTGGAATTACCGATGATTTTAATAGCTGTTTTCTTCCTTTATTTGTACATTCAGTGGTCGTCTTTAAAAAACGAGAGTACTGATAAAATGGAAGACCAACTATCAGGATACACAACACAAGCAACACGTATTCCTTGTCCCTGCTCCAATGCAGCCAAATAGAGAAACGATGAAGATAACAGCACCAACACCAATGAACAAATAGATGAACCTGCCAGGAAATCAGAAATTCTTTACTGAATGCAATCATTCACTTTCAAGGTAGAACTTAATCTTTTGGTAGAATAAACAAATGATCGACAAACTGTTGTGGTTTATTTTCTGTGTCAGGTCTATCAGCGTCGCCTCAAGGGCCGCGGCTCTAGTCAGGTTCAGGCCCTAGCCAATGCGGACTGAAGTCCAAGCTCAGGAGCAGCAATAGGAGTCACATACATGTTTTCGAATCGTAGTTAGTGTGCCAGGTGGAAGCACAGCTATTAGGGAAGTACTAATCTTGTAAGGAAAGTAGAGGGGGTAAACGTGTACATGTTGGACACTAATTCAACTGTGAGTCGGTAGTCTAGTTGGGTATATAAGGTCATGTATCGTTTCTCCTCCCCTTTCGAGGAAGGTGGAAAAAGTGTGCTTTGAGGAACGCACTCCGAGAACTCACCCAGCTCCAAGCATATAGGCACGTGGATGAATATTGTCTACAATTCATGTTGTTCATCTGTTGCTGTGAGAGATTGTCTCGTCAGCAAGTTGGCATATTCACAGAAGGACTCCTAAAGCCATTGCGTACAGATGTAGAGCCTTAAAATCCATCAAACCTTCAGACTGCTATGAGCTTTGCAAGGGCATATGAACAACCACTGTGGGATGAACCTCATTCCAAGCCTGTTGTGACTCCTCAGGCAACAAGCCTGCACAAACTTCATATCATATTATGTACCAGCACCACCTGCTCACCAGTCAGTACTGCACTGAGCGCAGGGCCCCTGCATAAAGCAAGCACGAGCATACCTGGCCACACGGCAACTGCTCCAGCGGTCGTGGCTGCCGTGGAAAATCCAGCCTCACGGTTCCACTGTCTCACACCGGAGGAGATGGCTGATCGGAAAGCCCAAGGACAATGCTTCAATTGCCCGGAGAAGTTCCATCACAACCACAAGTGCACACTAAAGGGGATGTACTGGATCGAGCTTGATGAAGACGATGTGACAGGGGATGACCATGGATGATGTCCAAATTTCCCTGCATGCCCCGACTGGGTTCCGGACCAGAAAGACAATGCAGCCCAGGGTGCTTGTCAACAGCGAGCCTGGAACAAACTCTAATTACTCTGAGGCCAAAAAGATAGTAATACTCTGAGTTCTGATGCTTTATTGATCGTGGGAGAAGCCCCATATATAACAGGAATAGCTTGGCTGACAGGCCGACTCAAAGGGAATACAATCTGGACTCTCGAACAAGTTCTAATCTGGACTCTGCACCTATTTCGAATCTGGACCTACTAACTAATCTGGACTCTGAACCTAATACAAATCTGAACCTCAATAATTACTTGTAGCAGTAGAGGAATCCTAGCCACTTTGGGCTGGACCAGGGGGTGGTGCGACCAGGGCTGGGGCCCTCCGACCATATGTGGTTCCCCACATAACATCTCTCCCTCCCTCCACAAACAGCTCGTCCTCGAGCTGAAACGTGGGGAAACGAGCAATGAACTCATCCAGCGGCTCCCATGTTGCATCATCTTCAGAAGCCCCAACCCACTGCACAAGAACATGCTTCACGCCGCGTCGAATGCTGGATCGAAGAATCTTGGTTGGTGCAGGCAGCACACGGCCATCCTCAATGGCGGAAAGTACAGCAGGAGTAGCTGGTGGTTCGCCATGAAATGTTTTAAGGAGACTGACATGGAATACATCATGGAGCCGAGTACCAGCAGGCAGCGCGAGTTTATATGCAACAGAACCAATGACTTCAGTGACTTGGAAAGGCCCATAGAAGCGAGGAGACAACTTGCCATGCTTGTGACCTGGTAACGATGCTGGCGCACAATGGTGAAGGTGAAGCCACACCCAATCACCGACGCCAAATGCCAGCTCCCGATGCTTGTCATCATAATAATGCTTTGCCCGCTGCTGCGCTTGATGGAGATGCTCACCAACCTCATGAACGAAGTTGGCGTGATCCTGAAAGGCGGTGCCCACAGCTGCCACCTTGGCCTCGCCAGGAACATAGTCACAAAGACGTGGCGGTGGCCGACCATAGACAACCTCGAATGGAGTGGCACGAAGAGCGGAGTGGTAGGACGTGTTGTAGCAGAATTCCGCCCAGGGCAACCATTCGACCCAGCGGCGTGGCCGATCAACAATGAGGCAACGCAGGTACATTGCGATGATTTTGTTGACAACTTCAGTCTGCCCATCACACTGGGGGTGAAAGGCTACTAAGCTCATGTGAAGCTGAACGCCGGACAAGTTGAATAATTCACGCCAAAAATTGCTGGTGAAGACAGGATCTCAGTCACTGACGATAGACTGTGGAAGTCCATGGAGGCACACAATGCCCTCAAAAAACGCCTTTGCCACAGAGGCAGCCGTGTATGGATTGGACAATGTTTGGAGAAACGTCCAATGACCGAGAGGATCTCAGACTTGCCAGCACCCTTGGCAGTGCCTCGATGAAATCCATGGAGATATCACTCCACACAGACGTTCGGACCGGCAGAGGCTGAAGTAACCCAGCAGGCAGGAGTGTTTCTGTCTTGTTGCGTTGGCAGACTACACAAGCAATTGGCGATCTCCAGGGACATGGAAATCAGCTCGGAGTCGATGAAGCGTCTTTTGGACCCCCTCATGAGCACCATGAGCATGTTGCAAAATCACTGGTATGGACAAGGAGGTGGGCAACGTGAAGAATCAAGTTGTCAACACAACTCCAGTGGTGGTCGCAATCACCAGCGCGAATACCATCACGAAGGGAGGTCAACTCGGGTGAAGCGTCGATCTCACGCCGTAGGTCCTCGACGATGGTGAAGATGCTGCATCGGCATCACGACGGGAGAGGGCGTCAGCGACGATGTTGAGGCGGCCCGGGCGAAACTCGACAGTGAAGTCGAATCCAAACAAATTGCTCACCCATTGGAGTTGAGGGATTGTCGAAAGCCGCTGGTCAAGGAGAAACTTCATGTTATAATGGTCGGTGCGTACAGCAAAGCCTGAACCAGTCCAATGAGTTCCCGCTCATAGGCAGCAAGTTTGGCATGGCGTGGAGCAATGGGCCGACTAAAAAAGGCCAAGGGCCCTGCACCTTGGTGAAGAACGGCACCAAAGCCAGTCCCAGAGGCGTCGCACTCAACAATGAAGCAATTGTCAAAGTCCAGTGTCTGGAGCACCGGGTCTTGACCAAGGGCATGCTTGAGCGCTGGAAGGAATCATCTGCCTCTGGGCACCACCGAAATCCCTCCTTGCTGAGTAGGCGCGTGAGAGGAGCAGCGAGCATGCCGAAGTCCTTGATGAACTTGCGATAGTAGCCGGCCAGCCCCAAGAAGCCGCGCAACGCCCAGGCCGAACAAGGCGTAGGCCAGTGCAACCGCGCGCACCTTATCCTTATCCATGGCCACCCCATCAGCATCAATGACATAAACCAGGTAGGCCACGGAGGACTCACCAAAGCAACACTTTTTGCGCTTGAGGAAGAGGGACTGCTACCGCATGTCCTGAAAGACAACACGAAGGTGGCGCAGGTGCTTCGATCAGGATGAGCTGTAGATTAAGATGTCATCAAAGAAAACAAGGACAAATTTGCGCAAAATAGGGCGCAAGATGTCATTCATCAAAGCCTGGAAGGTTGTCGGTGCGTTGGTTAAGCCAAATGGCATAACCAAGAACTCATAGTGGCCATCATGTGTGCGAAACGCCGTCTTAGCAACATCATCAACATCATCAGGGTGCATCCGTACCTAATGATACCCCGAGCGCAGGTCAAGTTTGGTGAAGAACCTGGCGCCCCGGAGTTCATCCACTAACTCGTCAACAACAGGAATCGAAAACTTATCCTTCACAGTATGATCGTTCAACACCCGATAGTCGACGCAAAAGCGCCATGAGCCATCTTGTTTCTTGACAAGGAGGACGGGTGAAGAGAAGGCCGAGTCGCCGGGGCGGATGATGCCTGGGACCAACATCTCCGTGCACTGGCGCTCGAGCTCATCCTTCTGAAGTTGCGCATAGCGGTATGACCGGACAGCAACTGGCGTGGTGTTAAGTAGAAGCCGAATGCAGTGGTCGCGAGAGCGTCCTAGAGGCAACATGGTCGGAGTGGCAAAGAGGTCAGCAAACTCGTCGAGCATGTCACCCATGAGGCCAGAGTCCTCGCTCGTGATCGTGCGAAGAGCAGGCAAGGCGGGCATCACCAATCCGTTCCATGTGATTTGGGAACCAGCAAGGACAACAGTCACTCTGTGGTTATCAAAATCCCACAAAATCGGTCCGAGGGAACGGAGCCAATCAACCAAGGACAAGGTCGAAGCCGCCAAGTGGAAGAGTGAAGCAGTCAACCCGGAAGTGGCAGCCGTCGATGTTGATGGAGATGCCGCGACATAGGCCAGCACTAACAAGCGTGTCCCCGTTGGCCACCATGACCCGTAGACCAGGACGAGTCTCTGGAGTTAGGCCGAGCACGTTGACCACGGCTGAGTCGATGAAACTGTGTGTCGAGCCTGTGTCCAGTAAGGCAGTGAAGGTATGAGTGCCGATGACGACAAGCAGTTGTATGGTGTCAATCACGCGCATACTCCAAAGCCCGGTGATGGCGTGAAGTGAGATGTGTGGCGACTCTGGGTCCTCCTCCAAAGGTGCATCCTCAGGAGCAAAATCATCGAGCTCGATGGAGAACAAGCATGCACATTGATGACCAGGGACGTACTGCTCAACGCAGTTGTAACAGAGACCTTGGCGGCGGCGGCCAGCCATCTCGGTAGGCATGAGACGGCGCGTAGCGCGAGGAGCCGCCGACGTAGGGGCAGCAGTTGCAGCAGTAACGCCTTGTGGCATGGGACATGTAGCAGGCGGCAAGGTCGGTCCCCTTGCCCAAGACTTCAAACCTCAGGAACGTGCCGAGGGCATGAGTGGTGGGAACGGATGGCGTTGTTCATATGCCTTAGCGAGGGATACTGTTGTGGGAGGTCCACAGGTTGTTGAAGCTCAAAATCGACTTTGAGGCCTTCGGGAAGTCCGGCTGTGTACAGGAAACGCTGTTGGGCTGAGCTTAATGGTTTGCTGGTCTTGCACAACAACGCCATAAATCAGCTGGTGTAGTCGGCAACGGTAGAGGTGAACGGAAGCCGAGCAACTCGCCCAGGGGGTTGGCGCGTACAGATGGCCCAAACTGAAGGTGACACGCCTCCTTGAAGTGCTACCAGGAGGGAATGCCATGATCACGCTCAAACTGGAGGTACCAAAACTGAGCAATGTCGACTAGGTGGTATGCCGCTGTCCACACCTTGTCAACCTCCTCTGTGGGTTGTCCCCAAAAGAATTGCTCACACCGATGAAGCCAGCCAAGCGGATCGACGGAACCATCGTAAATAGGAAAATCGAGCTTGTGAAAGCGTGGGACACCAGAGCCGGAGCCAGAACCAAGGTGCTGGTATGCAAAGGGGGCAATTGACGTGAGGTATAGTGAGGCGGCATAGGTGGGCTGGGTTTGTAGTGTTTGAGGAAGTGGCTCGTAAGGATTGGCGGGTGGCTGTTGGTAGGGAAGTGGTGGCGAAGATGCATGGTGGAAAGCTTGGTTGAACGGAGGGTAAACATGTGGTTGTTATGGGAAGAACAGGGAGGCCGGAAATTGGGGCAGTGACGACGGTGGGGGAAAGCGTGGATCAAATCATGCACTCAAGAGGATGGGGACAATGGTGGGGCCGGTGGTGGCGAGGACGGCGGAGGTACCGGACGGTGTGGAGGAGGCGGCGGAGGAGCCGCTGGCTGCCGGCAACGCCGGGCGCAGGTCGACCAAGGTGGAAGGTGGAGCGCTGGGGCGCTGCTGTGTTTAGACGCTGGACAAGGCCCTCCATGAAGACCTGATCCGTGGCCCGTTGCACCACCATCTCCTTTAGCTGGGTCGCTAGCTCCTTGAGCACGAGGTTCATGTCCACCATCCTAGATGACGCTGATACCAGATGGAACAAACTCTAATTACTCTAAGGCCTAAAAGATAGTAATACTCTGAATTCTGATGCTTTATTGATCATGGGAGAAGCCCCATATATGAGGAATAGCTTCGCTGACAAGCCGACTCAAAGGGAATACAATCTAGACTCTCGAACAAGTTCTAGTCTGGACTCTGCACCTATTTCGAATCTGAACCCAACCTACTAACTAATCTGGACTCTAAACCTAATGCGAATCTGAACCTTAATAATTACTTGTAGCAGTACAGGAATCCTAGCCACTTTGGGCTGGACCGGGGGTGGTGCCACCAGGCTGGGGCCCTCCGACCATATGTGGCTCCCCACATAACAGAGCCACCCATGGCATTAGTCGATTCTGGCTCGACACATAACTGCATTCCCCAGGATGCACCACCTGGCATTCAGTTGGAACCACGACCTAGACTTTACATTACTGTGGCCAACGCGACCGGGTTGCTAGCACTCGCATCTGTCGTACACTAGGCATGGGCGTGGGCGTTGGCAATGAGCACTTCCCAATCGAGTGTTATGCTATTCCACTCGAAGGCTTTGAGGTGGTACTCGGTGTCCAATGGCTTTGTTCACCGGGCACAATTTTGTGGTTTGAACTTCATTTTGGCACAAAGGTCACAAGGTCATTTGGCATGGAGTAGCGGCTGCAACAGATTCTCCAATGCTCCAGGCGTGTGAGGTTGATGATCTTATGTCAGCAGTGCTACAGGAGTTTGCCTCAGTTTTCAAGGAGCCGCGTGGTGTACCTCCACCCTGCCATCATGATCATGGCTTCCACCTTCCCAGAACACCACCCTGTTCTTTCTCAAGTCTGGGCTGACATTTCACTTCATTTTGTTGGTTCATCGGTTCTCCAAATATGCTTATTTCAACGCACTTGGTCACCCCTATTCAGCTGCGTCAGTGGCACGAGCCTTGTCTATTTTAAGGGATCGTGATCCAATCTTTACTAGCGGGTTTTGGTCAGAATTGTTCCATCTTGTTGACGTCAAGCTTCAATTCAGTTCAGCCTTTCACACTCAAACTGGCGGTTAGATGGAAGTCATCAACCACATCATTGGCATGTGTCTTTGTTGCTTATCAGGAGACCGACCCAAGGATTGCATATAATGGCTACCTTATACAGAATTCTGCTACAACTCTTCTTTCCAAACGGCCTTGCGTGGTACACCTTTCCGTTTTGTTTATGGCAGAGGTCCACCTTCATTCATATCCTATGACTATGAGCCTGTGACTGCTGAAATGGCTATAGTTGATCAGCAGCTTTTGGAGATAGATGGATTTTTAGCCAGCATCAAGGAGCGCTTGCTGCAGCCTCAAGCCACAATGAAACAACAGTATGATGGGCATTGAGATATTGCGTTCGCGGTTGGGCAATGGGTCGTGCTCATATTCATGACATTTTCCATGTCTCCCTGCTAAAACAATTTCATTGTGAGCCTCCTGAGACTGTTGTGCCATTACCGGACTTATTATTGCATGGTCGGGTTCTTCCAATTCCACAAGCAATATTGCAAGCTCGTTCGAATAGAAGTGTTTGGGAGGTGCTGGTGCAATGGAAGGGATAATCCTTCCACCAAGAGACTTTGTGGATGACAGCACAAGCATTCCGTGACAGCTATCCTTTGTTTCAGCTCGAGGATGAGCTGTTTTCTGGAGAGGAAGTGTTGTGGACTCTTTTCTCGGTCAGGTCTATCAGTGTCGCTGCAAGGGCCACAGCTCAAGTCAGGTTCAGGCCCAAACCAATGCAGACTGAAGTTCTGGGAATCACATACATGTTTTGGAATCGGAGTAGTGTATCATGCGGAAGCACAGCAATTAGGAAAGCACTAATCTTATAAGGAAACTATAGAGGGGTAAACATGTCCATGTTGGACACTAATTCAGGTGTGACTGCGAGCCTCCCTCAAAAAAAAGTTCAGGTGTTAGCAGGTAGTTTAGTTGGGTATATAAGATCATGTATCGTGTACGTTTGAGGAATGATACAGAAATCTTCTTCTCCAAATAAGCGTAGCCCAGAGCTTCATCGCCACTGGCACACGAGCGCAAGTCATGGCAATATCCCGTCTGTTTCCATGCCAGAACTCACCACCTCCTCCGTTCCCCACTCAAGTTCCACCAAAAATCAGCCCCGTAACACAAACTAATCTGGAAAATTGAAAGTGCAACTTCGAACCGTCCCAACAGAACCTATGCCAGAGTCAAACTAAATATATCAATCCTCTGAGCCCCCGCCAATTCCACGCTGGGGTTTGAGATCGCAGATTTGGTGATCACTAAATCTGCCGATGGACAGATGAAGAAGCCTTCAAATCCTAGGCATGCCGTTATTATTATTAAGCAAAGCTTCCAATTTCTCTCGATCTCAATCATTATCTAGTCACACAAACAGGAACATCAAACTATTGCGCGACAAGAAAGAAACAAGGATACGCAATCGTCTCACCATGCTTTGGGTAGCTTGTCGAAGAAACTGCCTCCTTCTCCAAGGGCCACGACGGTGAGCATCGGGCGGCCGAACGTAAGCAACTCAGCCGGCGGGGGCGGAGACGGCGGTGCCCCTCCGCCACCGCCGGAGATCCTCATCCACTCCACGAGCAGGTAGATCCCGTAGCCGACCATGGCAAGGCCGGCGACGGTGAGGAAAAAGTTGAGCAGCCTGAGCAGGCACTCGAAGAATCCCCGGCACGCCGCCATCTCGAAACAATCTAATCAAGCCCCCAGGCACAATCTAACACAAACTCGCCTCAGATTTCAGAATTCCATAGAGAAAAATCAAAGTAATCAAATAGATTTGGAAGGAATTGTGCGCGGCGATCGTAAGCGGAGGAGGAGGAGGAGATGGGAGCAGATAGAGACCGACCTGTAAATTGATTAATACGGGATTTTCTTTTCCTTTGCCGTGGAGATCGAAGGAGGAAGAGGACGAGGGAAAGAGAGGGGAGATGCTTAGGGGTGGACGGGTGCGAAAGGGTCCACCTAGTGCGGACGGACGGTGCGCCGTTGGCGGTCGAGACCTGTAGATTGACGGTGATAAAGTTCAGGACACTATAACCGAGCCAAATCCTAGCCCTCTCACGATCTCGTCGTTTTTGGACGTTCATGTTTTTCTTTTTTGAGTTGTTTTGAACGTTCTGAGTTGTTTTGAACGTTCATGTGACTTGCACGATCTCAACCATTGAATTTGCTGTCTGTTTCGTCCTCCGAGCCTGTTATTTTGGCCAAATGTCCTAAAAGGCAGCTGCTCCATGGAAAAAGTCAGAGCCTTCTCGTTAATTGGGCATTTTCCTAGCCCAACACTACTAGGAAAACAAAACACTAGTAATAGCGCTTGTTTTATAGGTAGCAGTAGTGTTTGTACAAGCGCTAACAGTAAGCGCTACAGCTAACTGGTAGCAGTAGCGCTGGAAAGCGAGTGCTACTGCTATACCTAGTTAGCAGTAGCGCTTTGTTGGTGAAAGCGCTATTGATAATTGTAAGTAGCAGTAGCGTTTCTTTTGAAAAACGCTGCTGCTAATTTTTCCTGTATTTTAAAAAATGCAGCTTATTGTCGTTTAGGTTTTATATACGGTATTTTCATCATATGATTTTATGACCGTGATTAGCTATATTACAGTGGGTGAAATAAACGTGGATTAGATTCAAGTGGAGGCAACATGTGGTACATGTCGAAAGTACTACTAATCTGGATTAGTAGATTAGTAGTACTTTCGACATGCACCACATGTTGCCTCCACTTATATATATAGATAGATAGATAGATAGGGTCGCGCTATTTGTCACCCAGGGTGAGGAATTCCTCACCCTGGCCCACCCCCACGCCCAGAACACCTGCGGTAAGATTACTATATGAGGAAGGAAACCATTCCTCCACCGTATAAAACAGAGCGAGGTGATCTTACAGCATGCATGCTGTGAGAAACACTCTATTATTGTGTCGCCGTAAGAAACAAAGCTTGTGAAGTAAATTTACCTCGCGCATGCTAAAAGTTATGGCGCTTCCTAAGCCCGTGTACCAGAACCACTACCCTAAGAAACAATAGGCTCACAAAGTAAATTTACCTCACGCATCAAACTACCTCTATGTGCACTAGATGCATCACATGACACTCAGTTTCTTTGAAAAGATCTTTTCTGCTCCGAGAGAAACAACGAGATAGTGATGCATACAATTTTTCTCTCTTTTTCGCTCTACATTTTTATCAAGATAAATCCATGAGGGACCATGGATTTGATGTAGTGGAAATCAGTTGGAATTATTTTGGAAGTATCATTTCTTGAAATGCTTCCTTGATTATAGATAATACTTTTATTTGAAGGGTGACTTTCCGATGATAAGAATGTCCCCAAAACTTACGTTCCTAAGAAAGCCTAATTGTCATCACATTTTAATCTAGGGAGTAGTGTTATCTTGAAGGGCATGAGGATGAACTTTATTTAAACAGGGAAAACTCTAGGTATCAGCTCTAGGAAAACAGAGCTAGAATTTACAGAGTCAGCTCTCAAGGAAACAGGACTGGAATCCATACATGGACTAAGATAACACGCTGATTACACAGCCCACCAGGGAGAACTCTATACACTCCCAACAGGGAGAAAACAGGAGGAACATGATTCAGAAAGAAGACTAGCAGTCTTCACCTCTCCAAGATTGAAACTTATCAATGATACCCTCAAACACCGTGTCAGCATAATTCTGCAATGTCAAAGATCCTGATATTTCATTCTTTCAAAAAAAATGTATTAACATCAGCCTACAGTTATCAGGAAACTTATATAGTGAACTACCTACAGTGTAAATAAAACTATTAGTAGAAAGCAAGGGTACAACTATTCTGCCATCTATACACACTCCAAAGTGCACGCGAATGCAGCTACTTTTATTTCTTTTTCTAAGTAGCCAATTAGGTGCGCAGAAGGATGCATCGCACAACATTTATCAAAAATATGTTTCTTTTCAAAGCCTTGCAGAAACCCAAATTATGAATGCTTCGAACGAAAATAATAGCAGGTGCTTCCACAAAATAGCAAAATAGTGCCCCACACTGAAATAGGGTATAAACTATTTGTTCGCTAGCATGTACCACTTGCTATACTAGTTTAGATGGTAGAAAATGAGCAGATAGTTCGCCTCTTTCTAAATAATTTTATTTCCAGACCAACACTTCAATTTGTTGCAGACGAACAGTTTTGATCTAAAAACTCAAAGCATGCTAGGAGGACACTATATAGGGTGTGATGTATCCAGGGAAGGTGGCAACAACTGGAAACAAATTGGACCATGTGGTAACATAGAAGCTTAGTGAATCATTACTATCGTAATAAAGGTGCTACATAATTCTCATATATAGGTCAGAATGTTACTGAAAAGATAGTAGAGTACTTACAACTACAAGGCACGTAGATTTAAAGAAAATATAAGAGATCTGACTGAACCAAGGACAAATCTTCTCCCATGAGATGGATTTGATAAGTTACTGAAATTGGAATTATCTTAGAGGGTTCAATCAAATACTAGAAGAACTGATGATAGAGAGATTAATCCCATAAAGCCTAAATGCACACGGAAAGAAGTATGCTTTCTCATAATTATCTACATCCAGATCAAAACATTGCAGCTTGTAGTCCAGACTGCAATATAGCAAATTCAATCTGCATACCCTCCTAGAACTAATTATTACATGTACAACTTGCCAGAATAGAGTTTAGGTATATAGGATCAAGAATTAAGGTTCTGAAGATGTTCGACATATGGTCAAAGCCTAATTGGTTGACTCTATGCCTTTGAGAGATGTTGAACAGAAACATCAGGTGGAAGAGTTGCCTTCGGAAGTTACATGTAGCAACTCAAATAGGAACAATACATTATTCCTGGGATAAACTCACATAAAGAATTTGGAACCAAAATCCAATTTCTTTTGCTCGCTAATTTTGGTCTACACAAGAGAACAATCAAAACCAATCTACTGTATTTTTTTCTATTTTTCTTTATCAGGCCTTTGTTGGCATGTCTACATGAACCAACAAGAAGCACATCTCAAACCGGGCTGCTAGTGCTTGATTGCTAAATAAATGTTAAGCACGATTCAGGAACAAAATCACCTTTTTCATTGCTCTAAACCTCAATTTTAGAGCGTGGAAAAGTTGCCTGCCCAGTCCGCCACACTGTTATTGGCGAGTCACCTCTTCTTTGTCTGCCCGTTATTGGTTGATTTCGGGGCCACACTGTGGTTCCAGCCACCTTCAGTAGCCTGTGTCCGCAATCTGCGAGATGTCGCTCACCCGCGGTCGACGTTCTTCCTGCTCTTTTGCTGGTGCATTTGGAAGCATCGGAACGACATCGTGTTCCTAAGAAAATGGAGAGTCACTCAGATCCAAATCGCCGAGCACCACGCTGCCGTCTCTTGCGTGCTGGTCGCCGCCGATACTCACAAACCGTCCGGAGGCGCAGCTCTCCTTTTTTCAGAAAAAGGACGGGCAAGGGGGTATATTCAAGTCAATGCAGAAACATAAAATTACTTGCATCCCATTGCAATTTTACAACCTGGAACCGCTGGCCTTTTTTCCCAAACGTAAAACGATGGCCTGGTAGGACGAAACATCGAGTGACCAGGGTGAAGAATAAGTAATTCTTCACCCTGGGTGATGAATAGTAACACTATATATATATATATATAATAACTCATCATGCTCATATAACAACTTAGCATCATGCATCATCGATCATAATAATAAATAACTCACCATTGGTATCATAATAACAAGTCCTACTCATCATCATCATACAACTTCTACTCGTTATCATAATAACAAGTCATACTCATCATCATCATAGTCATCTAACCAACCCTACTTAATTGTTCTTAGCACATGATCATGAGTATTAGCTATGACCTAAATACCCTCTCTAAGGTAAAATAGTATAAAACAAGATAGGCCCTGACTCTCCATTATGGAGAATGGAGATTATCCTGTCTCCAATTCTTGCGCTTCGCACAATGTTGCTTCCAAGTAGCTCCCTATGATTGACCATACATTTTTTCCAATCTTTGATTGTCATGTCTTCATCGGTTTTAGAAATCTGGTATGAACAACAATGATGCGTAGGATGACCTGGCCATAAGTTCATAACATCAAGGCGATCATTCGGAAACATCAGATGAGGCACACAATCCTTCGGGATTTTCTGTTAAAAAACATAGTAATAACTTTGTAGTTAGCAACGTAGTTGAGTTTTAGAAGAATTTATGCAAAAGATGCACGGATGTCGTAATGGTAAAAAATCTTACCATGACATCTCCATGATTTACCGTAGTTCAACACGTGCACTAGTGGCACGTATTGACCATAATGTGGAGGAGTTTGATAATAGATATTGTAATTCTCAAGATCACTAATAAATGAGATCAGATGATTTTTCTCCTGATAAGTTAAGTCTGAGCCATCGGTGTAGTAGGTTCTGTCTACCATCTTCCGCACATTCTTTGAAGAATGAAATGAGCTATCAATGGAAATAAGTTGTCAACTATTTTGAAATAAACAATATATAGCGGTAGAATTGGAAGCGCATCAACAAGGACCCAAATGTCCATATTGTATTGGGCGATGTCAGGATCACCAAGATCCATGGTGACAAAGCATACCCTCATGAAAATCATACATCTTGCAAAGTGCTTCCCAATTCGGGCAACCAAAATGGGTTACACTCTCAGAATTGTATAGATTTACATCTAAATCCGTACCATGATAGGTCCTTAGGTGAATTACCTTTGTTTCCATACTTTCATGATCTTCAAAATCCATCCTCTCCAAAATATAGCGTCTTGCATGGCATGGGATAAGCTAGTCGAATTGTAAAAGACGAATATTACACGTTGAAGAAGCAGAAGTCGTGCTTAATTACTGTCGGTGTCAAAACCGGCGGATCTCGGGTAGGGGGTCCCGAACTTTGCGTCTAAGGTCGATGGTAACAGGAGACACGGGACACAATGTTTACCCAGGTTCAAGACCTCTCTATGGAGGTAATACCCTACTTCCTGCTTGATTGATCTTGATGAATATGAGTATTACAAGAGTTGATCTACCACGAGATCGTGAGGGCTAAACCCTAGAAGTCTAGCCCGTATGACTATGGTAATGAGTATCTCCTTCCGGAGTAAGTCTTCCGGCTTATATAGACACCGGGAGGATCTAGGGTTACACAAGGTCGGTTACAAAGGAAAAGAATCTACATATTTGGTCGCCAAGCTTGCCTTCCACGTCAAGGAGAGTCCTATCCGGACACGGGTGCAGTCTTCGGTCTTCGTATCTTCACAGCCCATCAGTCCGGCCCATGGCTAACAGACTGGACGCCCGAGGACCCCTTAGTCCATGACTCCCTCAGTAGCCCCTGAACCTGGCTTCAATGACGAGGAGTCCGGCGCGCAGATTTGTCTTCGGCATTGCATGGCAGGTTCCCTTCTTTCCGAACTCCAAGATAGTCTTCGGATGTGATGATTGTATCCGGACCTGTAACACACACCACACATAACCGCAGAGAGAATATAATATTCCGCGGGTCCAACCCACTGACAACTTTTTACCACGTGACATCACGCCTGCCCGGTCATAATTCCGGACCGTTTTGTTCTATCGTTCCTCGTTCCAAAACGTGGTTGTCATTGACACGTCTTATCCAAGCAGAGATCGTGTCCCCTTATTAAGGGATTCTTTTATCGACACGAACGTGGGTAACCCAACCGCCCATAAGGTACAACTCCTTGGGAATAGGCAAATTTTAAGGCCCGGGAGGAGGCGTTCGATATTCTTGGCCTTTATAAAGGGGCATAGACCCGCCTTTCCTCTCCACGCTTGCTTCTTCCTCGACTCTTACTACCTCGAGTTCCAACACCCAGGTTTCACCCTCCGTAAGCCTCGGTCATGTCTGGATCCAGCCGTCAAGGCTGGTGGGTGGCTTCTTCTGTTACAGAGGAGGATATCGCAAAGCTTCGGGCGGCAAGATATCTAACCGCAGAAATCCTCCATCGGCTTCCCGCGGGCAGGTTATCCCTACCCCTAGATCTGGCGAGAGGGTCATGTTCGTTTCTCACTTCCTCCAAGGATTAGGGTTTGCCCTCAATCCCTTTGTTCGGGGGCTCAAGTTCTATTACGGATTAGATTTTCACGACCTCGCCCCGAACTCTATTCTTCTTATCTCGGCATTTATCATTATGTGTGAAGCCTTCCTCTGAACTCCTCCGCACTTCGGCTTGTGGCTCAAGACCTTCAATGTGAAGCCGCAAATGATACAGGGGGAGCAGGCAGAGTGCGGTGGCGCCTTAGTGAGCAAGCTTGCCAGCGCTGTCTGGATAAAAGGATCTTTCAAAGAATTTCCCGACTTATGGCAGCAGGAGTGGTTCTATATCACCGAGCCCCGCGGTTCCAAGTGGGCAGCTGTGCCTACGTTTCGATCCAGCCCCCCAATTCAGCTTGCATCGTGGATTAATAAGGGGTTGGACAGGGGATCAGTTGATGAGGTGCCGACTCTGCAAAGTCGCATCCGAAGCCTCATTGAAAAGGACATTGATACGTCTCCAACGTATCTATAATTTTTGATTGCTCCATGCTATATTATCTTCTGTTTTGGACATTATTGGGCTTTATTATTCACTTTTATATTTTTGGGACTAACCTATTAACCGGAGGCCCAACACAGAATTGTTGTTTTTTTGCCTATTTCAGAGTTTCGCAGAAAAAGAATATGAAACGGAGTCCAAACGGAATGAAACCTTCGGGAACGTGATTTTCAGAACAAACATGATCCAGGAGACTTGGACCCTATGTCAAGGAAGCTTCTAGGAGGCCACAAGGTAGGGGGGGGCGCCTACCCCCCCAGGCGCGCCCTCCACCCTCGTGGGCCCCACGTTGCTCCACCGACGTACTCCTTCCTCCTATATATACCTACGTACCCCCAAACGATCAGATACGGAGCCAAAAACCTAATTCCACCGCCGCAACCTTCTGTACCCACGAGATCCCATCTTGGGGCCTGTTCCGGAGCTCCGCCGGAGGGGGCATCGATCACGGAGGGCTTCTACATCAACACCACAGCCTCTCCGATGAAGTGTGAGTAGTTTACCTCAGACCTTCGGGTCCATAGTTATTAGCTAGATGGCTTCTTCTCTCTTTTTGGATCTCAATACAATGTTCTCCCCCTCTCTTGTGGAGATCTATTCGATGTAATCTTCTTTTGCGGTGTGTTTGTTGAGACCGATGAATTGTGGGTTTATGATCAAGTTTATCTATGAACAATATTTGAACCTTCTAAATTCTTTTATGTATGATTGGTTATCTTTGCAAGTCTCTTCGAATTATCAGTTTGGTTTGGCCTATTAGATTGATCTTTCTTGCGATGGGAGAAGTGCTTAGCTTTGGGTTCAATTGCGGTGTCCTTTCCCAGTGACAGTAGGGGCAGCAAGGCACGTATTGTATTGTTGCCATCAAGGATAACAAGATGGGGCTTTTATCATATTGCATGAATTTATCCCTCTACATCATGTCATCTTGCTTAAGGCGTTACTCTATTCTTATGAACTTAATACTCTAGATGCATGCTGGATAGCAGTCGATGTGTGGAGTAATAGTAGTAGATGCAGGCAGGAGTCGGTCTACTTGTCTCGGACGTGATGCCTATACACATGATCATACCTAGATATTCTCATAACTATGCTCAATTCTGTCAATTGCTCAACAGTAATTTGTTCACCCACCGTAAAATACTTATGCTCTTGAGAGAAGCCACTAGTGAAACCTATGGTCCCCGGGTTTATCTTCATCATATTAATCTTCCAACACTTATTTATTTCCGTTGCTTTTTACTTTGCATCTTTATCATAAAAATACCAAAAATATTATCCTATCATATCTATCAGATCTCACTCTCGTAAGTGACCGTGTAGGGATTGACAACCCCTTACCGCGTTGGTTGCGAGGATTTATTTGTTTGTGTAGGTGCGAGGGACTCGCGCATAGCCTCCTACTGGATTGATACCTTGGTTCTCAAAAACTGAGGGAAATACTTACGCTACTTTGCTGCATCACCCTTTCCTCTTCAAGGGAAAACCAACGCAGTGCTCAAGAGGTAGCAAGAAGGATTTCTGGCGCCGTTGCCGGGGAGGCTTACGCAAGGTCAAGTCAAGATTTGGACTCCCGACTACGAGCCATTTCTGGCGCCGTTGCCGGGGAGGTCTACGCAAAAGTCAACATACCAAGTACCCATCACAAACCCTTATCTCCCGCATTACATTATTTGCCATTTGCCTCTCGTTTTCCTCTTCCCCACTTCACCCTTGCCGTTTTATTTGCCCTCTCTTTTTTGTTTGTCTCTTTTTCATTTGCTTGTCGTTATGGCTAGTCCTCTATCTTCTCCGTTGTCTCCCGAGAATGAAGTTCTAAATTTTAAACAAAGGGAGGGAGAAAATCTAAAAGACGCTTGGTATAGAATTTGCAATGCTCAAAATAGATCTGCCAGGAAGCAATCTACTTCCGTTCTTCTCCGCAATTTTTATGTAGGCGCTAATCCTTGGTATAGATATATTCTTGATACCATTACCGGAGGGAATTTCTTGGGTAGCCATACTTTTGACTCTTATAATGCTATGATAGATTTATTTGGCTCACCACCTCTTTTGGTTAATGGAACTATGTTAACGTTGGAGCATGTAATGCAAAGACTTGAAATTATTGAAAATAAAGTTGCTACTGTAGAGTTAATCAAAAATTTGGATAAAAAGATCCACAATCAAATTACCCAATATGGATCCAAAGTAGGAGTCACTTTGAAAAATATTAAGGAGAAGTAACCCATAGTTAATGAAAGAATAAATCAAGATTCCATTAGAATCGATAAACTTGAGGGTATCATTACCAACTTGGGAACCGCTTTTTCTTCCGTAAAAAATACTCCAAGTCCATTTCCAAGCTTATGTATGTTCCTAAAAACAAGGGTGAATCCTCTAGTAAGGAAACCGCGGATCTCAAATCTATAAGTATTCATCCCAATCTTTTCGCTATCATTAAGGAACCATTTGCTACAAATGAATTTTTCGATCTTGTGCCTAAAAGTTTGATAATTACTAAAAAGAAAGAAACTCCTAAGGATGATAGATGTCTCATTGAAGAATTGCCTACCAAAGATGGCAATACCTAGATCTATCCTTGCTTTTATGCCTAGCTAGGGGCGTTAAACGATAGCGCTTGTCGGGAGGCAACCCAATTTTATTTTTTTAGTTTTTGCTTTTTGCTTCTGTTTAAGAATAAATCTTTGATCTAGCCTCTGGTTAGATGTGTTTTTATATTCTAATTAGTGTTTGTGCCAAGTTAAACCTATAGGATCTTCTTGGATGATAGTTATTTGATCTTGCTGTAATTTCCAGAAACTTTCTGTTCACGAAAATAATTGTTAAAAATCACCAGAACGTGATAAAATATTGATTCCAATTGCTGCTGATCAATATAAAAAATTGTCTAGGTCTTCCTATTTTGGCTGATTTTTCAGAGTTCCAGAAGTTTGCGTTAGTTACAGATTACTACAGACTGTTCTGTTTTTGACAGATTCTGTTTTTCGTGTGTTGTTTGCTTATTTTGATGAATCTATGGCTAGTAAAAGAGTTTTTAAACCATAGAGAAGTTGGAATACAGTAGGTTTAACACCAATATAAATAAATAATGAGTTCATTACAGTACCTTGAAGTGGTCTTTTGTTTTCTTTCGCTAATGGAGCTCACAAGATTTTTTGCTGAGTTTTGTGTTGTGAAGTTTTCAAGTTTTGTGTGAAAGATTTGATGGATTATGGAACAAGGAGTGGTAAGAGCCTAAGCTTGGGGATGCCCATGGCACCCCCAAGATAATCCAAGGACACCAAAAAGCCAAAGCTTGGGGATGCCCCGGAAGGCATCCCCTCTTTCGTCTACTTCCACCGGTAACTTTACTTGGGCTATATTTTTATTCACCACATGATATGTGTTTTGCTTGGAGCGTCTTGTATTATTTGAGTCTTTATTTGTTAGTTTACCACAATCATCCTTGTTGTACACACCTTTTGAGAGAAACACACATGATTCGGAAATTATTAGAATACTCTATGTGCTTCTTATATCTTTTGAGTTATATAGTTTTGCTCTAGTACTTCACTTATATCTTTTAGAGCACGGTGGTGGATTTGTTTTATAGAAACTATTGATCTCTCTTGCTTCACTTAGATTATTTTGAGAGTTTTAAATAGCATGACAATTTGCTTAAATAATCCTAATATGCTAGGTGTTCAAGATTAGTAAAAACTTTCTTATGAGTGTGTTGAATACTAAGAAAAGTTTGATGCTTGATAATTGTTTTGAGATATAGAGATGGTGATATTAGAGTCATGCTAGTTGAGTAGTTGTGAATTTGAGAGATACTTGTGTTAAAGTTTGTGATTCCCGTAGCATGCACGTATGGTGAACCGTTATGAGATGAAGTCGGAGCATAATTTATTTATTTATTGTCTTCCTTATGAATGGCGGCCGGGGACGAGCGGTGGTCTTTTCCTACCAATCTATCCCCCTAGGAGCATGCGCGTAGTACTTTGCTTTCATAACTTGTAGATTTTTGCAATAAGTATATGAGTTCTTTATGACTAATGTTGAGTCCATGGATTATACGCACTTTCTTCCTTCCACCATTGCTAGCCTCTCTAATACCGCGCACTTTTCGCTGGTATCATACACCCACCATAAACCTTCCTCAAAACAGCCACCATACCTACCTATCATGGCATTTCCATAGCCATTCCGAGATATATTGCCATGCAACTTACTACCGTTCCGATTATTATGACATGCTCCATCATTGTCATATTGCTTCGCATGATCATGTAGTTGACATTGTATTTGTGGCAAAGCAACCGTTCATAATTCTTTCATACATGTCACTCTTGATTCATTGCATATCCCGGTACACCGCCAGAGGCATTCACAAAGAGTCATATTTTGTTCTAAGTATTGAGTTGTAAATTTTGAGTTGTAAGTAAATAAAAGTGTGATGATCATCATTTTTAGAGCATTGTCCCAAGTGAGGAAAGGATGATGGAGACTATGATTCCCCCACAAATCGGGATGAGACTCTGGACGAAAAAAAAGAGGCCATAAAAAAAGGCCCAAATAAAAAAATTATTATGAGAGAAAAAGAGAGAAGGGACAATGCTACTATCCTTTTACCACACTTGTGCTTCAAAGTAGCACCATGATCTTCATGATAGAGAGTCTCCTATGATATCACTTTCATATACTAGTGGGAATTTTTCATTATAGAACTTGGCTTGTATATTCCAATGATGGGCTTCCTCAAAAATGCCCTAGGTCTTCGTGAGCAAGCGAGTTGGATGCACGTATGGTAAAAGTTGTGTGACAATTTTGACGCATAAGGTGTTCTTTTATTGCTTTCCTTATGAGTGGCGGTCGGGGACGAGCGATGGTCTTTTCCTACCAATCTATCCCTCTAGGGGCATGCGTAGTAGTACTTTGCTTCGAGGGCTAATAAACTTTTGCAATAAGTATATGAGTTCTTTATGATTAATGTGAGTCCATGGATTATACGCACTCCCACCCTTCCATAATTTTCTAGCCTCTACGGTACCGTGCATTGCCCTTTCTCACCTTGAGAGTTGGTGCAAACTTCGCCCGTGCATCCAAACCCCGTGATATGATACGCTCTATCACACATAAACCTTCTTATATCTTCCTCAAAATAGCCACCATACCTACCTATCATGGCATTTCCATAGCCATTCCGAGATATATTGCCATGCAACTTTCCACATTCCGTTTATTATGACACGCTCCATCATTGTCATATTGCTTTGCATGATAATGTAGTTGACATCGTATTTGTGGCAAAGCCACCATTCATAATTTTTCATACATGTCACTCTTGATTCATTGCATATCCCGGTACATAGCAGGAGGCATTCACATAGAGTCATATTTTGTTCTAAGTATCGAGTTGTAATTCTTGAGTTGTAAGTAATAAAAGTGTGATGATCATCATTATTAGAGCATTGTCCCATGTGAGGAAAGGATGATGAATACTATGATTCCCCCACAAGTCGGGATGAGATTCCGGACTAAACAAAAAAAGAGGCCAAAAAAAAGAAAAGAGAAGGCCCAAGAAAAAAAAGAAAGAAAAAAATGAGAGAAAAGAGAGAAGGGACAATGTTACTATCCTTTTTCCACACTTGTGCTTCAAAGTAGCACAGTGATCTTCATGATAGAGAGTCTCCTATGTTGTCACTTTCATATACTAGTGGGAATTTTTCATTATAGAACTTGGCTTGTATAGTCCAATGATGGGCTTCCTCAAAATGCCCTAGGTCTTCGTGAGCAAGCAAGTTGGATGCACACCCACTTAGTTTCTTTTGTTGAGCTTTCATATATTTATAGCTCTAGTGCATCCGTGGCATGGCAATACCTACTCCTCTCATTGACATCAATTGATGGGCATCTCCATAGCCTATTGATTAGCCGCGTCAATGTGAGACTTTCTACCTTTTTTGTCTTCTCACATAACCCCCATCATTATACTTTATTCCACCCATAGTGCTATATCCATGGCTTGCCCTCATGTATTGCGTAAGGGTTGAAAAAGCTGAAGTGCGTTAAAAAGTATGAACCAATTGCTCGGCTTGTCATCGGGGTTATGCATGATGAGAACGTTTTGTGTGACGAAATTGAAGCATGACCTAACTATATGATTTTGTAGGGATAAGCTTTCTTTGGCTATGTTATTTTGATAAGACATAATTGCTTGGTTAGCATGTTTGAAGTATTATTGCTTTTATGTCAATATTAAACTTTTATCTTGAATCTTTCGAATCTAAATATTCATAACACAATAAAAAGAATTACATTGAAAATTATGCTAAGTAGCATTCCACATCAAAAATTCTGTTTTTATCATTTACCTACTCCAGGACAAGCAGGAATTAAGCTTGGGGATGCTTGATACGTCTCCAACGTATCTATAATTTTTGATTGTTTCATGCTATTATATTATCTGTTTTGGATGTTCAATGGGCTTTATTATACACCTTTATATTATTTTTGGGACTAACCTATTAACCGGAGGCCCAGCCCAAATTGTTGTTTTTTTGCCTATTTCAGTGTTTCGAAGGAAAGGAATATTAAACGGAGTCCAAACGGAATGAAACCTTCGGGAACATGATTTTCGAAACAAACGTGATCTAGAGGACTTGGAGTGGACATCAAGCAATCAACGAGGAGGCCACAAGGCAGGGAGGCGCACCTGCCCCCTGGGCGCGCCCCCACCCTCGTGGGCCCCTCGTAGCTCTCCTGACCGACCTCTTATACCCTGGAAACATCAGAACAGGAGCCAAAACCCTATTTCCACCGCCGCAACCTTCTATACCCGTGAGATCCCATCTTGGGGCCTTTTCCGGCGCTCCGCCGGAGGGGGCATTGATCACGGAGGGCTTCTACATCAACACCATAGCCTCTCCGATGATGTGTGAGTAGTTTACCTCAGACCTTCGGGTCCATAGTTATTAGCTAGATGGCTTGTTCTCTCTCTTTGGATCTCAATACAAAGTTCTCCTCGATTCTCTTGAAGATCTATTTGATGTAATCTTCTTTTGTAGTGTGTTTGTCGAGATCCGATGAATTGTGGGTTTATGATCAAGATTATCTATGAACAATATTTGAATCTCCTCTGAATTCTTTTATGTATGATTGGTTATCTTTGCAAGTCTCTTCGAATTATCAGTTTGGTTTGGCCTACTAGATTGTTCTTTCTTGCAATGGGAGAAGTGCTTAGCTTTGGGTTCAATCTTGCGGTGCTCAATCCTAGTGACAGTAGGGGAAACGACACGTATTGTATTGTTGCCATCGAGGATAAAAATATGGGGTTTATATCATATTGCTTGAGTTTATCCCTCTACATCATGTCATCTTACTTAAAGCATTACTCCGTTCTTATGAACTTAATACTCTAGATGCATGCTGGATAGCGGTCGATGTGTGGAGTAATAGTAGTAGATGCAGGCAGGAGTCGGTCTACTTGTCACGGACGTGATGCCTATATACATGATCATACCTAGATATTCTCATAACTATGCTCAATTCTATCAATTGCTCGACAGTAATTTTTCCACCCACCGTAATACTTATGCTATCTTGAGAGAAGCCACTAGTGAAACCTATGGCCCCTGGGTCTATTTTCCATTATATTAATCTCCCGTCAACAAGTTATTTCTATTACCGTTTATTTTGCTTTCTTTACTTTTTATCTTTATCATAAAAATACCAAAAATATTATATTATCATCTCTATCAGATCTCATTTTTGCAAGTGGCTGTGAAGGGATTGACAACCCCTTTATCGCGTTGGTTGCAAGGTTCTTATTTGTTTGTGTAGGTACCTGGGACTTGAGCGTGGTCTCCTACTGGATTGATACCTTGGTTCTCAAAAAACTAAGGGAAATACTTACGCTACATTGCTGCATCACCCTTTCCTCTTCAAGGGAAAACCAACGCAGTGCTCAAGAGGTAGCAGCCCCCCGGAAGGTAGCACCTTCCAGTACCAGCCCGGCGGAGCCCAGTCCCGGACATGGCCCCTCTGATCTAGCAGGCCTCCTCTGCCGAGTCGACGACGAAGATGCGGGATAGGCATCGTCGACGTCGATGCGAGAATAATTTCTTTAACTAAAAAAATAACAACAAATGTGACATGTTCAAAATATGACATGTCCACTTCAAAACGAATCAACCTAGAATTCTGTTAAATACACCGAAAACACCTAAATTCTATTAACTACACCTAATTATAAACCTACATTTTGAACATGGTTCGATCATAACTAGGGTTCATACTACATTATTCTAAGATTAAACACCTAAAATACCTAAATTATATTAACTACACCTAATTAAAAACCTACATTTTGAACATGGTTTGATCATAACTAGCTAGGGTTCATACTACATTATTCTAAGATTAAACACCTAAGATCATAACCTACTACATTATTCTAAGATTTAATCTACATTTTTCAACTAGCTAGGGTTCAAAATAAACTAGGGAGGAGGAGGAAGGAGGGAGGAGGATTACCTCTCGATGGAGGACGGCCGGTGCGGGGGGGGGGGGGGGGGGGGCAGGGTAGGAGGCCGGCGCGGGGGAGGGTGGACGGCGGGGGAGGAGGCCGGCGCGGGGGAGGGTGGACGGCGGGGGAGGAGAGCCGATGCGGGCGAGGGCGGCCAGTGGGAGAAGACCGGCACGGGGGATGGTGACAGCGACGACGCGCGGCGGAGGCGAGTGGGAGTGTGAGGGGGAGAGTGAGGACGCACGCGGACCGGAGTGTGGATAAGGTGGTTGTAGTAGTAGCCCTTGTCGAAGGAAAGCGCTACTGCTACGTACAATAGCAGTAGTGCTTTCTACATATAAGCAGTACTAGTATGCCTGGCCTGCCGGCAACAGTCTGGCAATTGTAGTAGTAGCGTATTTTATGAATACAACGCTACTGGTAAGTGCGTAGTAGCAGCGCTTTTCACAGCCAAACGCTACTGATAAATAGTAGCAGCAGTGCCTTTTAAAAAGCGCTGCTACTAAGCTCCTATGTATAAGGATTTCCCTAGTAGTGTAATTAGAGTGCTCATCGCGGCAGTGGTTACGAAGAAAGGCCGTATCAATCGATCGCAAACCATTCCGCGGTACTCTCCGTGGCGGCGGACGACGGCTCCCGCTCGATCGAGAGGGGGACCGGTCATTGTTTCCAGATAGACGAGCAGGCCGAGGCGATTTGTGCCATGGTGGTCGTGGGGCGAGTGCCGGACCGCATGTCGATTCAGCTCGAGGCAATCGGTGTCCGGCTGTTCGGTGAAGCAGATCGTCCACTCGGAGCGAGTGCCGGACCGCACGTCGATTCAGCTTGAGGCAAATCGGCGTCTGGCTGTTCGATGAAGCAGATCATCCACTAGGATTTGAAGAAGGCAATAATTCTTCAGTTTCTAGAGGCATTCATACGGGATTATGTGCGCCACTCGCGGTGATTAATAGAGGTGTGCCTTTTCACTTTTCCCAACCTGTTGCTTGCTGTATATATATTGTATGGCCAGTGCTAGGCGTCATCCGACTGATTTTAGCCAAAATTAAGCCGCCACCAAAGACGTCGGATCAGACCCTCCCAGCCGCACGATCAGGCCTCCCATGACGGCACTACGGAGCAGCTCAGTGGCAGCGCCTTGCAGTACCGATAGCGCGCCATTGCAGCGCGGACGAGCTTCATTGCAACCCTGGCGAAGCTTCAACGACTCCGGCGGCGCTTCATTGCAACTCCGGCGACGCTTCAATGCATCTCCGGCGAAGCTCCCACGACCCCGCGACGCTTCATTGCAGCTCCGGCGACGCTTCAATGCATCTCCGGCGAAGCTCCGACGAAGCTTAAATGCATCTCCGGCGAAGCTCCGACGATCCCGCGACGCTTCATTGCAGCTCCGACGAAGCTTCGACGACCCCGCAACACTGCATTGCAGCTCTGGCGAGGCTTCATTGCAAATTCCGGCGAAGCTCCGATGACCTTACAGCGCTTCATTGCAGCTTCGGTAGTCCCGGTGATTCAGGTGCTTCACCGCAACGACGGCTAGTCTGTCCCTGCTTCGTCGGCTGCTGCAGGTCGCTGGCCAGCCTGCAGCACAACACCACCGCGCGGTGAGCTGGGTGATGACGCGGTGGGGCCGCGGGCCGCCGGCGTCGCTCCCAAGGTACACCGTCTTCGTGACCTCGCCGACGCGGTCGGAGAAGTCGACGGCGGCGGCGCCGGACCGGAGGGACACGAGGTGGAGGGCGTGGCAGTTGAGGCGCGCGCCGGTGGCGCTGCCATGGGAGCTACTCTCGAGCTGGGACGAACAAAGTTGGGGGAAGGAAAAAATGTGTGGATGAGAGATGCACTAAAGAGATAAGGTAGCTGGAGGTGGTGAAAGCGGTGGATGGGCCCAGGGACACGTGTCGAGCGTGGTTTATGGATGTGATAGATAAATCGGTTGATTTTAATACTTTTCCATATTGCATCCTCGTCGTAGCGCTCTCCGCCGCTTTCGATTCGGTTGTTGTGTGATTCGTGCGCGGGGGAGGCTAGGAGATTCGGGCCTGTCAAGAGGCATGGCAACCATAGAACGCGTGCAGCAGCCGACCAGAGAAGGGTGGAGCACCAGCCCAAGGACGAGTTGGGGATGTTGGGCGGCGGTGGCCAGATGACGTTGATCGGTGGCTAGATAACGACACTAGGATAGGGTAGGCGATGTTCCCCTGTCCATCTCTACTTGCGAGTGCTTCGTTCTCATTTACTGTAATTATATGTTGACGAGTTCGTGCAAAATAGTTGGAGATCCCAGTTGGGAAAAGCTTCAGCACGTTTCTGAAGCATATGTTGATGGTAAATCAAGTGGCTCTCACAATAATATCATTTTCTTTGTGTTGCACCATTTCTTCCATGTCAAGAGTTGTTGTCATAGTTTCTTAGTTTGTTTGCTAAACTGTCAAACACCAGTCGGGATGGTGGAAACGATTTGATCTATGTATGTCACTGATTTTGTGGGTTAAGCGATGTGGCAGTAACTGCATCATCAGCTAGCTACACGGTGCAAGGTTTGATCTATGTATGCAAATGATGCACACTGGACTTTTATTTGTTCCCTCCCAATGTCCTGTAATAATGATGTGAGAACATGGACATTGAACTTGCGTGTTTTTCCCTTGGCTTGTAATATTGCAGGAGTGATGTTGAACATCTAAATTTATTTGTTTCCGATGGTTTGCATTGAATTGTTGTGATATTAGCTAGATTGTTACGGTTTCACATATTTTCTTCCTTGGCCCAAACCCAAAAATGTCACTCTGTCTCTGTGGTGTCATTTCCCTACTACATAGTATATATGATATGGCATGTATAATTAATGGAGAAGTGATTAATATTTTTTAGGGTATGGCGAGTGATTGTTTGTTACGACAAGCCGAGCATGTCGTCCTTTGGGAGGTCGGTGAAGATTACAGTAATGCACTATGTATACAATGTACGATTACAACTCATGTCAATTGTTACATGTTTATTTCTGTTGTTGCTTATTACCCATCTTGACAATACTGATTACCTGTATGAACTAAGTGTACATTGTTCTTTTGTCACATCAAAGCCAATTTGTACATGCGAACTTATATACTTTCTTCATTTCAAAATAAGTGCTATGATTTTTAATTCAAGGAGAGTGGGTATGCACATTACCTCAAACCATTGGTGCAAGGAAGAAACATAGAAGAATTATGACTATGCATTCTCTCACTACATCGTCTCCTTCATTTGCACCAGCAAGAGGATTGTAGCTGATGCCTTCCAAAAAGATTGCAACAGATGCCACCATGGAGATTGGGCTAACACCGCAAGGTCTATATCTTCTTGGTGTTACGCAGAAGAAGCTCTAGGAAGATTCTCACACAAAAATAATCTAAGGAACTAATAGACACTTATGTTTATGCAAAAAGATATTATGTTTCATGCGTCAATATATTTAATTGTACAAATAGACGGGCGCGGTAGCGCGCGCCAAATTATCGGTAAACCATACCTCAAACTCTCGTACTAGTTTAAATTTTTTATCATAGCACAAAATCAGTTTATAGTATACCTTTTCTTCGAGTGTGGTTTACAGTATACTGCAAAATGTATTTACACATTTCTACAATATGGCATGTGTGTCGCCAGAACACATTCCGTAAAAATTGTTTCAGGTCAGATGTGAAGCCCATCTGTCAATGGCACACACACACACTCCACGCACCCGCACACGACGACGCACAAGCGTGACGGTCCTCCACAACACACCGCTGACAATAGCACGGCCCTCCATGACGGCCTGGCCTCGACCAATGGCGCGCACACTCCATGTCGGCGGCGGCCCTCCAAGATGTCGTGCGCGCACTCGACGCACACCGCGGACGACGACACATGAGCGCGACGGTCCTCCACAACACATTGCGGACAATAGCGCAATAGCAGGACGGACGGACGATGCCCAACGCTCTAGCGCATCAAGGTGCCCAAAGATGTGGCCGGTCATCACGGCTAGAGGCGTCGACGCTGCGGTCATGGTCGTGGCGGCGGGAGAACGGGTGGACGTGGACTCGATTCTGATGGGGCGACCTTGGGATTGGATGCGAGAAGCTCTGTGATGGACTCGATTACGGCAGGTCTAGGGTAGGGGTTTCCAAGCTAGCCTAGATGCGATGGTAGCAGAGAGAAGGGATTGTACCCAGGTTCGGGCTCTCCGAGGAGATAAAACCCTACGTCTTGCTTATGTTATTGATTTGCGATGGAGCACAAAGTACAGGTTGATCTACCATGAGATCGATGATGTCACCTATGAGCCTACCCCTGGTTTATATAGATAGGGGGGTCTAGTGTTAATGAAGGTGGGGTTCTGTGACGCCTTTGTCTGGTCGTTGTGTTGGAAATATGCCCTAGAGGCAATAATAAATGGTTATTATTATATTTCTTTGTTCATGGTAATTGTCTATTATTCATGCTATAATTGTATTGTCCGGAAATCGTAATACATGTGTGAATGCATAGACCACAACGTGTCCCTAGTAAGCCTCTAGTTGACTAGCTCGTTGATCAACGGATAGTCAAGGTTTCCTGACTATGGACATTGGATGTCATTGATAACGGGATCACATCATTAGGAGAATGATGTGATGGACAAGACCCAATCCTAAGCATAGCATAAAAGATCGTGTAGTTTCGTTTGCTAGAGCTTTTCCAATGTCAAGTATCTTTTCCTTAGACCATGAGATCGTACAACTCCCGGATACCGTAGGAGTGCTTTGGGTGTGCCAAACGTCACAACGTAACTGGGTGACTATAAAGGTGCACTACGGGTATCTCCGAAAGTGTCTGTTGGGTTGGCACGGATCGAGAATGGGATTTGTCACTCCGTGTGACGGAGAGGTATCTCTGGGCCCACTCGGTAATGCATCATCATAATGAGCTCTATGTGACTAAGGCGTTAGTCACGGGATCATGCATTGCGGTACGAGTAAAGAGACTTGCCGGTAACGAGATTGAACAAGGTATTGGGATACCGACGATCGAATCTCGGGCAAGTAACATACCGATTGACAAAGGGAATTGCATACGGGATTGATTGAATCCTCGACACCGTGGTTCATCCGATGAGATCATCGTGGAACATGTGGGAGCCAACATGGGTATCCAGATCCCGCTGTTGGTTATTGACCGGAGAGGCGTCTCGGTCATGTCTGCATGTCTCCCGAACCCGTAGGGTCTACACACTTAAGGTTCGGTGACGCTAGGGTTGTAGAGATATGTGTATGCGGAAACCCGAAAGTTGTTCGGAGTCCCGGATGAGATCCCGGACATCACGAGAGGTTCCGAAATGGTCCGGAGGTGAAGAATTATATATGGGAAGTCCAGTTTCGGCCACCGGGAAAGTTTCGGGGGTTACCGGTATTGTACCGGGACCACCGGAAGGGTCCCGGGGGTCCACCGGGTGGGGCCACCTATCCCGGAGGGCCCCGTGGGCTGAAGTGGGAAGGGAACCAGCCCCTAGTGGGCTGGGTGCCCCCCCATGGGCCTCCCCCCATGCGCCTAGGGTTGGGAACCCTAGGGTGGGGGGCTTCCCCCTTGCCTTGGGGGGCAAGGCAACCCCTTCCCCCTTTGGCCGCCGCCCCCCCATGAGATCCCATCTCTAGGGCCGGCGCCCCCCCAGGGGGCCTATATAAAGGGGGGGAGGGAGGGCAGCAACAAGACAGCCTTGGGCGCCTCCCTCCTCCCCTGCAACACCTCTCTCTCTCTCGTGTATGCTCGGCGAAGCCCTGCCGGCATCCCGCTACATCCACCACCACGCCGTCGTGCTGCTGGATCTCCATCAACCTCTCCTTCCCCCTTGCTGGATCAAGAAGGAGGAGACGTCGCTGCACCATACGTGTGTTGAACGCGGAGGTGTCGTCCGTTCGGCACTCGGTCATCGGTGATTTGGATCACGGCGAGTACGACTCCGTCATCCACGTTCATTGGAACGCTTCCGCTCGCGATCTACAAGGGTATGTAGATGCACTCCTTTCCCCTCGTTGCTAGTATACTCCATAGATGCATCTTGGTGAGCGTAGGAAAATTTTAAAATTATGCTACGATTCCCAACACGTTGAACACAAACGAAGTACGCGAAGTTGCAGCTATGGCGAACTTTTAATCTAAACAAAACCCAAAGTCTAAACGATGCCCTAAGGGCTGTATATATCTAGGAGAGAGGGGGAATTTCGTGGCCCTTGGAGGAGGGGTTCGAAACCAACCCTAACTCTTGTTTTCCCACACACACGGACTCTAAAAACTGCCTATAATCAAGTATTTCGAAATTACATGGGTCAGGCCCAAAAATAAGGTGACGCAGCACCTAGAATAGCCTCTGGCCGACGGTACGGTGTTGCTCGTTTTTTTTGCGCTCCTCTTTTGTTTTGCGCTCTTTTTTTGCGAAAAATCACTACAATGGCGAGTGTCTCAAAACTCTTCCCAAGTCAAACTAACAGGATAGGCACGAAATTTGTTTGGATTTTTTTTTTCAGAAATCAGGGCTGCGACGACGAAAAAGTGCGACAAAAAATCACTATGATGGCGAGTGTCTCAAAACACTCCCTGGGACCTAAAAATAGGATAGGGAAAAAATATTTTTGGTCGCCGAAATTTTGGCCTAAAAACAGCCCGGGGTTCTCCAGACTTTTTTTTGAGACCTACTCAGGCAAGGAAACACGAAACGGAAAATAGATGGATCTCGAAAAAAACATAATATGAAAAGAACTCGGATTGGTGGTGGATATAGGATGGTAAGATATGGCAGCGGTGGTGGTATATGGATACAGATTGGTGGTGGTATATGGATACAGATTGGTGGTGGTATATGGATACGGATTGGTGATGATATATGGATACAAATTGGTGGCGGATAAGCGGTGGTGGTAGATGGCAGGAGCGATGATGATGGTGCGGCGGCGGTGTGACAACTTGTGAACAGAACTCGAAACTCTAAGGGAAACTAGACGCTAAGACCAGCAACTTGACACGACGATGCAACCGCAAATTCAACAAAGCAAAATGCTGAAAAGACTATGCAAAGGCTCAGACTGGTTCGGATATGATGAACTAACCCTAATTTTTTTGGCTTTTTCGTGGACTGTAGGTATGAAGAACAGACTCGATCTAAACTACGAAAAACTGTAAAATCTCACCGAGCAACCTGGAAATCTGATACCACTTGATAGAGGCAAAGGTGTCCCGTCTTTCGATGAGATGGTGATTATCGTTTCGGAGGAGTAGACTTTCACGATCCGACTACGAACGTGCGAGGACGTCGCGCCTTAGCAATCGCTAAACCAACTCCGAGAGGTTATTGACCACGCCGGAGCAGGATCAACCTGACCACGAGGGTCTGTTTCCTGCGAGCAAATGAAGAACAAGCAACAAACTGAGATTGCAATCTGGATATTGCAAATAAAAGAGGAAAGCTTTATTAATGAAGGTGGGGTTCTGTGACGCCTTTCTCTGGTTGTTGAACACAAACGAAGTACGCGAAGTTGTAGCTATGGCGAACTTTTAATCTAAATAAAACCCAAAGTCTAAACGATGCCCTAAGGGCTGTATATATGGAGGAGAGAGGGGGAATTTCGTGGCCCTTGGAGGAGGGGTCCGAAACCAACCCTAACTCTTGTTTCCCCACACACATGGACTCTAAAAATTGCCTATAATCAAGTATTTCGAAATTACATGGGCCAGGCCCAAAAATAAGGTGACGCAACACCTAGAATAGCCTCTGGACGAAATTTATGAAGTGGCATCTTGTATATTTCGTCCAAGGCTTCATGCACTCATTATGGTGGCTTCAAAGTCCTGAAATCATCACTTGTAACTCCGTTCTTGTCCCCCTTGCGCATGCCATCATCTCCATGCTTGAACTTGCTCCAAGGTTCATCTTTCTTGTCCAAGCTAGGCCCTTCATTTGTAAGCAAAACAAATGTATCCAATTTAGGCAGCATCATATTCTCATGAACATTAGAATCGTTACCAAGAAACGAAAGTACCTGATAATTCAATTGGCGTGCGCGAGCTCTAGTAATTGGTCCAGTATGTATAGCAGCAGGGGCTGTGGGTGTAACAATGGTATTGATTTCCTCATCAGACAACATGGTGAGTGACCCCTAATCCAGGACACCCGGTTTTCAAGTTGGAGATGCTCCTCGGATCTTCCGACCTGCTCTTCGTCTTGAGTTGTTGGTCTTGAAAACGGATTCAACAATCCTTCCCACATATGACGTCTTGTTTGTCCAAGTGTATCCGAAGAGTTGTCGCGCCCTCTCTTTATTTTCTGATGAGTTCTTCGTCGTCTCTGTATCGAGCTCGATGCTGGAAATTTCCCCATGCAACTTTTCCTTAGCCGTGAAGTATCTCGCGCTTGGTTCGTGATGACAGCCCCGACAAGTCTCATCTATCAACCCACGTGGTTGCGTGGCACCCCTGACTCGTCGGTCAACATAGCGTGCGTGAGTGGGCTGGGGTCCCACCTTCGTCGGGTCTTATCATAAAAGAGATCATGCGCCTAGATATGGTCATTTAATCAACCACTCCCTCAATTCCCATGTGTGATTATCGCATGTTGCATGGGGAAACACACGATTTACTACAAAGCGATGCAATTATCCTGTCGGAGCTTCTCATTTTACTCCGCCTATAAAAGGCTAAGTGTTGTAGGGTGGAGATCCTAATTGGTGATCTTTCACGAATTGGAGGGGGAACCTCGAAGAACATGGGGAAGAATGGGGAGAAATCACAAGAGAAACACTTAAGAACAAGTCCAATCACACATCCACACAAGATCCACAAAGGTACATGAACAACAAAGGGAACAAAGACATAAGGTAGAGTTCGTCCCAAATTCAAGAGGAGATGAGGTCTTGATGATCTAGGTAGATCCTTCTCCCTTGTGAGGTCTTGATGATCCTATGATGGGGATCCTTCTCCCTAAGGATGTCTTGATCCTAAAGGAGGAGGTAGATGAGCAAAGCTCTCTCTAAATCATATCATATCCTTTGATAACCCTAACAAATGGTCTAGGTACGAAATATATAGGTGGCTGGAGGTGAGGGACGAAGTGGAAGGCAAACTGGACAATTCCCAACCAACTCGCAGGAGGGCCCGTGCTCACGGACTAAGTGGGCCTTGTGGGCACGGGGGTCCCGTGTCACTACACCACAACACCAATGCAACGACACATAATCTGCCGGGAGAACACAGTTAAGAGGGCAGATAAACTGCCGGGAGTGAGATTTTCCCAGCAGATAGAACTACCACGTCAACGGCTGCTGGGGATTACTTGTAGCCAAGCTGCAAATGATACATGGACAATTAGTATACATTGATAGCTAAAGAGTGCATGATTACTCATTCAACTGTGTATAGGAAATGGCCAATAGCATACAAATTACAAGAAGATGCATAGGTAAAGGTGAGCGAAAAAATAAAGAAATAGTGTATGTACATTGTGTATTTCTTAGAAAGTGAGAGTTGAGTTCCCAAAAGAAAACAATTGTTCACATAATAACTATCTACACAATATCCAAAGAAAACAATGATTTACATGGGGCTGGGTGTATCCATGCAGAGGCCGGAGGCAATATATCTTCCATTCTAAAAAGAAAAGGAAGGGCAAGTTAGGCTTCATGGAGAACTAGGAAAACTTGATTACCCATATAGATATTTTTACACCTGGGGGCATCAAGTTGTAGAGTATGTTTGAAAACTACTACAAAAATCAACTCTGAAAGGCTGGTGTAAAGGGTAAGCCACTTGTGTAGAAATCTAGGCTACCATATTACAAGTTCTATGAAGCTCATCAACTACGAAAGGCTGGTGTAAAGGGTAATCCACTTGTAGTACAAGTTCTATCAAGATCTCCCAAATTTTCTAACCAAAGTTACATCAACAGAGAACAACAAAAGAGATATTGCCCGAGTGTGCAAACGTACTGTACGTAAGAGAAGAGTGCCACAATAAAACATCATATGTTTAGGTGCATGGATATCACAACCCACAAATTTAGGGACTCACTCCCAAGGAAGATCACCAATGAGCATGCAGTCAGCATCCGGCCTTGGGTTAGGACATACTCGTGGTCCCTAATAGCATCTGCCCTAGAACCATCAGTGTGCGTGTCTCCTGTTGATGTTTTGCAAGAACTGGTTTTTCCTGTAATACCATAATTTTAGTTATGAATCTACTTCCTTGAAATGCACATCTATTTAGAGGAAAACAGAAAACTTGCTATAGTTACACAAAGTTCCATAAGCAAGGCTAGGAGCAGTACTTATACTCTTACAGAGGCAGAATGCTATACAATGGAAAATATTGTATAAAAGTTGCACATCACGTTAAAAACTGCACAGTAGACCACTCAAAGTTATAACAATAGCAAGATAATGATGCACCCTAACATCATAAAGAAGTTTAGGGTAAACATAAGTAACAAAAATTCATAAATGAACCATCAAATTTGGTTGTATACATAAAATTCCTAAACCAGTAATCCATGAACATGTAAAAAGATCTCTGAATCTGGCCAGTTTTAAGTGCATTTGGGTTTTTACCTGCTGAACATATTTTGCAGTTTTCCAGACAAAAACTACCAAAATTGCCGCCTATGGTTTAAGCAGGATTTCAAACTTATTTCTGCATGATATTTACTCACTCTTTCCTACAGGGATGCAATGACAATTGCAAGCTAGAACCGACAAGTTATGGCGCCCAACAGTTTTAACGTCTTACAACCACATGAACAAAGCTAGTAAAGGACCACACCTGAAACTAGGCAATCAATGAGATAATGGGAAGTTATGAGAAGCGGATTGCCAAAGAATACAGACAACATTCCAGAAAATCTAGCCAGCTGTCCACCAATCGAAGCTCCATGTCAATACACTGCCTCTCCGGACTAAAACTGCCAGACATTGAATAATAATAGAAGTTAGCAAACACATCTCACCTACCAAATGCTCTCGGTTGGGGCAAGAGGTGAAGTAAATATGCCCTAGAGGCAATAATAAAGTTGTTATTTATATTTCCTTATATCATGATAAGTGTTTATTATTCATGCTAGAATTGTATACCGGAAACTTAGTACATGTGTGGATACATAGACAAACAGAGTGTCACTAGTATGCCTCTACTTGACTAGCTCGTTGAATCAAAGATGGTTAAGTTTCCTAGCCATAGACATGAGTTGTCATTTGATTAACGGGATCACATCATTAGAGAATGATGTGATTGACTTGACCCATTTTTTAGCTTAGCATTTGATCGTTTAGTATATTGCTATTGCTTTCTTCATGACTTATACATGTTCCTATGACTATGAGATTATGCAACTCCCGAATACCGGAGGAACACTTTGTGTGCTACCAAACGTCACAATGTAACTGGGTGACTATAAAGGTGCTCTACAGGTGTCTCCGATGGTACTTGTTGAATTGGCATAGATCAAGATTAAGATTTGTCACTTCGATTGTCGGAGAGGTATCTCTGGGCCCTCTCGGTAATGCACATCACGATAAGCCTTGCAAGCAATGTGACTAATGAGTTAGTTGCGGGATGATGCATTACGGTACGAGTAAAGAGACTTGCCGGTAACGAGATTGAACTAGGTATTAAGATACCGGCGATTGAATCTCGGGCAAGTAACATACCGATGACAAAGGGAACAACATATGTTGTTATGCGGTTTGACCGATAAAGATCTTCGTAGAATATGTAGGAGCCAATATGAGCATCCAGGTTCTGCTATTGGTTATTGACCAGAGATGAGTCTCGGTCATGTCTACATAGTTCTCGAACCCGTAGGGTCCGCACGCTTAACGTTCGGTGATGATCGGTATTATGAGTTTATGTGTTTTGATGTACCGAAGGTTGTTTGGAGTCCCGGATGAGATCAGGGACATGACGAGGAGTCTCGAAATGTTTGAGACGTACAGATCGATATATTGGAAGGCTATATTCGGACATCGGAAAGGTTATGAGTGGTTCGTGTATTTATCGGAGTATCGGAGAGTTACGGGAATTCGTCGGGGAGTATATGGGCCTTATTAGGCTTTAGGGAAAGAGAGAGGGGCTGCCTAGGGCAGGCCGCGCGCCCCCAAGGCCTAGTCCGAATTGGACTAGGAGGAGGGGCGGCGCCCCCTCCTTCCTTCTCTTCTCTCTTCCCCTTCCTTCTCTCCTACTCCTACTACTTGGAAAGGGGGAAATCCTACTCCCGGTGGGAGTAGGACTCCCCAGGGCGCGCCATAGTAGAGGGCCGACCCTCCCCCTCCTCCACTCCTTTATATACGGGGGAGGGGGGCACCCCATAGACAGACAAGTTGATCATTGATCTCTTAGCCGTGTGCGGTGCCCCCCTCCACCATAATCCACCTCGGTCATATCATCGTAGTGCTTAGGCGAAGCCCTGCGCCGGTAGCTTCATCATCACCGTCGTCATGCCGTCGTGCTGACGAAGCTCTCCCTCAAAGCTCTACTGGATCGTGAGTTCGTGGGACGTCACCGAGCTGAACGTGTGCAGATCGCGGAGGTGCCGTACGTTCGGTACTAGGATCGGTCGATCGTGAAGACGTACGACTACATCAACCGCGTTGTCATAACGCTTCTGCTTTCGGTCTACGAGGATACGTGGACAACACTCTCCCCTCTCGTTGCTATGCATCACCATGATCTTGCGTGTGCGTAGGATTTTTTTTTGAAATTACTACGTTCCCCAACAAGAGGCAGTGCTGTCGAGGGATAAGATGTTGAGGAGGCAGAGCTGCTTGCTGGAGGGGACGGACACTCTGCTCCTTGGGGATAGGATGTGGAGGAGGCAGCCCTGCTTTATGCTCTGGTGTCAAGCCCTGATTGGAGGAGGGGGGTCACGGAGTAGGGTGGTGCCGATGAAAGCATTGGGCGG
This sequence comes from Triticum aestivum, assembly GCF_018294505.1. NCBI lineage: Eukaryota > Viridiplantae > Streptophyta > Magnoliopsida > Poales > Poaceae > Triticum > Triticum aestivum. The sequence goes on from NC_057796.1 coordinate 166,340,808, forward strand.
AGGACGGTGGCCCGGGTTGGAGTGGCCGCGGCTTAGATCCGTATTAGTTGGGTTCTCAGCGGTGCTGCCGTGGGGTGTTGGGGGCGACGGGGCAATGGTTGAGGGCGTAGGCAGGGGTGCGGTGGTTGGGGCGGAGATGGCGAGGGCATCTCGTGATTGGGGTCGGGGATGGGGGCGAGGGCGATGGCGGCGAGGGATCTCACGATTGGAGGCAGGGACGGGCGCGGGGGCGGCGGTGGCGGCGAGGGCATCTCACGATTGGGGGCAGGGCAGCGGCGACGAGGGCACGTCGACACAATTTGGGGTCGATTTGGGAGATTGGGGTCTCGTTTATACTCTGTTGGGTGCCAAAATATTCACATCTCGCGGGCTTTCTCCCGCTAGCGCGCGCTTAGGCCCAAAACTATTTTTTTTCAAGAGTACGCCAATGGCATACCATAATTTTATAGAAAAGAGAATGTTAATTACAAGAGCGGCCTATTGTAGATGCGAACATCCACGTAGGCTCGAGACCACCTTACACCAAAGGAAAACAAAAGTCACTCTCTTACGAAGGGGTCTAAACCACTGACACCTAGTCCTGCCTCACTCCAATCTTTGATCTCATCTAGGGCTAAGTCTACCAAGTGCCTCGCCGCCCGCTGCTGTTGCTGTCTATTGAAGACCCTAGCGCTCCGTTGCTTCCAGATCAGCCAAGCGGTGCCAATCACGAAGGAGTCGAAACCTCGTCGTGCCTTGCCAGAGAATTTTGATCTTTGGCGAAACACCAGTCTTGGAATCTGATGAGGACATCAATACCATTGTTACACCCATAGCCCCTACTACTACATATACTGGTCCAATTACTAGAGCTCGCGCACGCCAATTAAATTATCAGGTACGTTCGTTTCTTGGTAATGATTCTAATGTTCATGATAATATGATGCTGCCTAAATTGGATACATTTGTGTTGCTTACAAATGAAGGGCTGGCATGGATAAGAGGGATGAACACTGGAGCAAGACCAAGCATGGAGATGATGGCATGCGCAAGGGGAACAAGAACGGAGTTACACGTGATGATTTCAGGACTTTGAAGCCACCATAATGAGTGCATGAAGCCTTGGACGAAATATACAAGATGCCACTTCATAAATTTCGTCCAGATTCTATTCTAGGTGCTGTGTCACCTTATTATTGGGCCAGGCCCATGTAATTTCGAAATACATAAGTATAGGCTGTTTTTAGAGTCCGTATGTGTGGGGAAACAAGAGATAGGGTTGGTTTCGGACCTCCCCCCCAGGGGCCACGAAATTCCCCCCTCTTCCTCCATATATACAGCCCTTAGGGCACCGTTTAGACTTTGGGATTTGTTTAGTTAAAAGTTAGCCATTACAACTTCGTGTACTTTGTTTGTGTCCAACGACCAGACCAAGACCGCTTATGGATCCCCACCATTATCAATACTTCATATAAATTCGCAATATTTAGATTGCTTTATCATATTCTTGCTCGTTCTTCGATTGCTTGCAGGAATAGACCTTCATGGTCAGGCTGACCGTGTTTCCGGCATCGTCAGTAACCTCAGGAGATTGTTTTAGCGATTGCTAAGGCGCAACGTCGTGCACGTTTGTAGTCCGATCGTCAAAGTCGTCTCCACCAAATTGATAGTTATCATCTCATCGAAAGATCAGGACACCCTCGCCTCTATCAAGTGGTAGCAGATTTCCAGGTTGCTCGGTGAGATTTTACAGTTTTTCGTAGTTTAGATCGAGTCTGTTCTTCATACCTACGGTCCACGGAAAAGCCAAAAAAAAATAGGGTTAGTTCATCATATCCGAACTAATCTGAGCCTTTGCATAGTCTTTTTAGGGTTTTGCATTATTGAATTTGCGGTTGCATCGCCGTGTCTAGTTGCTGGTCTTAGTGTCTAGTCCTTTAGAGTTTCGAGTTCTGTTCACAAGTTGTCATGCCGCCGCCGCACCATCATCATCGCCCTGACATATACCACCATCGCTTATCCGCTACTTCACTGAGTCCATATACCACCACTGATCCGAGTCCATATCCCACCACCAATCTGAGTCCATATACCACCACCGATCCGAGTCCATATACCACCACCAATCCGAGTCTACATATACCACCGTCATATACCATCACCAGTCCGAGTTCCACCAGATTCATCTCCGCCACTAGTCCTAGTCCGAGTCCAGTAGTCTGTTACTCTGTTTTGGATTTCCATATCACACCATACTTCGAGTCGTGACAGAGTAGGACCCCTGAACTTTCGTGCTACCCGTACAATAATAATAGCTCCAGTTTCAAAAAAAACTAAGTCTGGAAAATTCTGGCTAGGCAGTTTTTAGACTATTTGTAGACTTTTTCGAAAAAAATTGTTGCGGATCAAAAAAAGAGAGGAAAAGAGTGCAAAAAAAGAACAAAAAAAAGAGAAAAAATTTCTAGAGTGTGCTCCTCCCTTGTTTACGTGCAGCGCCTTTATTTTGTTAGTGTTCTAAGCTCGTGTCTCTAGCACGGTCCAGCCTAGGAATAACACAGTACCGTCGTTGAGCGTTTATTCAACTTTGCATCTCTGAATTGATTATTGCTGACCCTTTTTGCTACCATATTATAAGCCTTCCCAGCTCCACATACATCTACGTCGTGCATTTGTCTCTCCCTGGTAATCGCTCTATCCAAGCTTTGAGAGTTTTGACTACAACGGTTGCCGATCACCACCTGCTGCTTGGTAAGAACTGGTAAGAATTTGAGATTCGCTTGACGGATTTGTGACTATCCACCACACCACCGCCACCACTTCCTAGTAGTTTGTAGGATCATATTCTTGTGTGTTTCTATTGCTGCTAACCATGGCAGGATCCCAAGCCGACGAGACTGACTGGAGAACATGACGAATAAGGAGTTGCATGATAAATTTCAGCAAATGATGACTGGACAGGTGCAAGATGTGCTGAACAATTTTGAAGAGGCCATGGATAAGATAACTGGTCTTGAGAAGACGTTTGAAACAAAGCTCGATAACAGATTTAATGAACTGCTTGCGCGTCTTCCACAACCACCACCGGCTGCACCTGCCGCACCTCTGCCACAACAGCAACAACAACGACTACCTCCACGTCGCGAAACAACACTCCGCTGAGCGAGCCGTGTACCTCTTGAGCCTGGCCAAACTGTTGGTGCTGCTGTTGATACTTCAGTGGCTCCTGCTGCTGATGAGCTGCCTGCAGATTTTGGGGTTAGTCCCACTTTTAACATTGCAGATTTGAAGCCTTATTTGGGTGAGGAAGATGAGCTTCTGTCGAGGACGACTTCATTTCAAGAAGGGGAGGATGATGAGGACATCAATACCATTGTTACACCCACAACCCCTACTACTACATATACTGGTCCAATTACTAGAGCTCGCGCACGCCAATTAAATTATTAGGTGCTTTCGTTTCTTGGTAATGATTCTAATGTTCATGAGAATATGATGCTGCCTAAATTGGATACATTTTTTTTGCTTACAAATGAAGGTCCTGACATGGATAAGAGGGATGAACATTGGAGCAAGACCAAGCATGGAGATGATGGCATGCGCAAGGGGAACAAGAACGGAGTTACAAGTGATGATTTCAGGACTTTGAAGCCACCATAATGAGTGCATGAAGCCTTGGACGAAATATACAAGATGCCACTTCATAAATTTCGTCCAGAGGCTATTCTAGGTACTGTGTCACCTTATTATTGGGCCAGGCCCATGTAATTTCGAAATACATAAGTATAGGCTGTTTTTAGAGTCCGTATGTGTGGGGAAACAAGAGATAGGGTTGGTTTCGGACCCCTCCCCTAGGGGCCACGAAATTCCCCCCTCTTCCTCCATATATACAGCCCTTAGGGCACTGTTTAGACTTTGGGATTTGTTTAGTTAAAAGTTAGCCATTGCAACTTTGTGTACTTCGTTTGTGTCCAACGACCAGACCAAGACCGCTTACGGATCCCCACCATTATCAATACTTCATATATATTCGCAATACTCGGATTGCTTTATCATATTCTTGCTCGTTCTTTGATTGCTTGCAGGAATAGACCTTCATGGTCAGGCTGACCGTGTTTCCGGCATCGTCAGTAACCTCAGGAGATTGGTTTAGCGATTGCTAAGGCGCAACGTCGTGCACGTTTGTAGTCGGATCGTCAACGTCGTCTCCACCAAATCGATAGTTATCATCTCATCGAAAGATCGGGACACCCTCGCCTCTATCAGAATCTGCCCATGGTGTTGGGGATGTCAACATTGATCTGTAGCCTGTACCAGCACCCATGCCAAACCTCTCTAACATAGACGCATTGCCCAAAAATGTGATCCATGTAGTCCTCTCCATGCAGGCAAAGGAAACAGGGCGAGGGCTCGTCCTAAAGCCCGTGTCTCGCACGACAGTCCGAGGTCCATAGGAGGTACTTGGATGCCAACCATGCAAAGATCTTGCATTTAAGGGGTGCCCAGCTCCTCTAGATGCACTCGTTTGTGGGAGATCTCTCGAGGCCCATACATAGCCTTCTGTAGACTGACTTGGCAGTGTAGCTACTGGATTGGTCGGCAGGCCAGCTGAATTCGTCTAGCACGTTATGATCTCGTGGTACAGTGGCGATCACTTGGCAGAGGTTGGCAACTTGAATGTGGGCCGTGAAGGAGAGTTCACCGTCGATGTCAAGGGTCCAAGCATTGCCCACGAAAGCCTGCTAAACCGTCCTGGTGTTCTTGGCCCTGGTACTCAGAGGCCCACCAACAGTGGTGCAATCTCTCCCACCTTGAACCCATGCACCCATCTGTCCTTCCAAAAAAGGACTCGCGCTCCACTCCCCACCACGATCTTGATCATGCTGTCAAAGACCATCAACGCATCCTCATCACCGGCCATCGCTAAGCCTTGTCAGGGCCGGTTTGCATCCGTCCTCCGCACCCACTCCAACCTAACTTGGAGCGCGAGGGCCTGTCGATGTAGGTTCTTTACACCGAGGCCGTCGTAGCATGTTGGCCTGCAGATCGTGTCCCAAGCAACCAAGCACTGCCCTCCATTAAGCTTATCCTTGCCGGCCCAAAAGAACGCTCCCATGCATTTGTCAATCTCTTCCAGGACCCAGTCTGGCGCGTTGAGAACAAGTAGTTGGTGAATTGGCCGAGTAGAAATCACGGTTTTAGCAAGGATCAGCCGCCCGAGCACTGGATGAGACCCCGCTGCCAAGCCGGGATGATCTCCCGAACTTGATCGAGGAAAGGCATCCAGTCCGCGCGCTTCATTCGCTTGATGGCGAGGTTAATACCAATGTACTGGCAGGGGAAGCTTTCCCATCATCCACTGTAGCAGCCCCACCACTCGCTGTTCGTCGGTATCGTCGCCCCTGATGAGGATTGCCTCTGATTTCCTGTAGTTTATATCATGACCCGAAGCCTCCCTGAAAACTCCGAGCGCCTCGCAGACTGCGATCAGATCATGCACAGTCGACCTAATGAACAGGGCGACGTCATCAGCGTAGATAGACAGCCGCTGCGTCGTCGAGATGCCTCGGAAGGAGCTGATGGCTCCAACATCAGTAGCCTGACAGATCAAGCTCGCGAGAGCATCCATGGCCAAGACGAATAGCAGGGGGAGGAGGGATCCCCTTGTCTCAATCCTTTTGCATTGTAAATGGTGCGTCCCGGGCTCCCGTTGATGATAATCTTGGTCGAGGCAGTGGACAGCAGGGAGGAAACCTAAGCTAGCCACGCTGGGCCGAATCCTTTGGCTCTCAGGACCTCGAACAGGAAGGGCCAGGAGAGCGAATCGAAAGCTCATGAGATATCTAACTTTAGGAAGAGTGCCTTCTCCTTCTGCGCGCGGATCTTCCGGGCCACCTGCCTTACTAGAAGGAAGTTGTCATGGATACTCCTTCCTTTAATGAAGGCGGACTGATTAACAACCACCATCTCATTCATTCTTCCTCGTGCCCGGTTGGCCAGGATCTTAGAGAAGATCTTTGAGAAGCTATGAGGTATGCTGATTGGCCTGTAGTCCCAAACAGCCGTGGCGTCGGCCCTCTTAGGGATTAGTACCATGTGCGCTTTATTAAGCTTTCCAAAGCCCCTGGAATCGCCCACGAACAGTTTTAGTAAGGCCGCCATGATGTCTCCTTTAAAAATGGGCCAGGCTTTGTGGTAAAAGATACCAATAAAGGCATCCGGGCCTGGCGCACGATCAGGTGGGATCTCCTTGATTACCTTCCAAACCTCATCCTCTGTGAAGATCGAATCGAGATCCGCCAGGTCCAGCTGCTCCATCCCAAGGGCATGGAAATCCAGCGTGTGCTCTATGTGCACCGCCGTGCCCAATAGCCCATCATAGGCCTTCGCGAAAATCTCCTCTTTCTATGTTGATCAGTGGCGATCTCATCTCCGCACGTGATGCTTGGAATGAAATTCTTGGACCACCTTCCGTCCGCGATCGCCTGGAATAGATTAGTGTTGGCATATCCCTCTCGCGACCATCGAAATCTGGATCTCTGCCTATCAATGGTTCTCTCCAAGGATGCGAGTCCGAGGAGGGATAGCTTCAAGGATCTCCTGAGCCATAACTCCTCGGGGGTTAGCAGCCTTCTGTCTTGAGCTTGGTCTAGCCTGAGAATAACCCAGTTGGCGACGACCATCAGCAGCTTAATGTTCCCCACTTTACGTTGGCCCCAAGCTTGCAGGTATCTCGCAGTGTTCCTGTATAGCTTATTCAGCCTCTTGAACGGATCCACAATAGGGTCGTCACAGACCCAAGCCTCTCGAACCGCCTGCTCAAAACCATCCAACTTCGTCCAAAAAATTTCAAACCGGAACCTTCTCTTGGGAGGGAGAAGCGCGCTTTTTGAAAGGTGAAGCGGCATGATCCGAGATGTTATTGGACAGGGCCTGAAGAAGATGGTCCATGTTTGCCAGCTCCCACTCAACGGAGACAAGGATCCTGTCGATTTTCGTAAGGGTTGGGGCATCCCTCTCGTTGGACCAAGTGAACAAGCGCCCATGCATGTAGATCTCTTTCAACTCATGGTCATCAACGAAGTCCCTGAACTTGGCCATCATAGAGCGGTTCAGGTGGTTATTGTTCTTCTCACTCGCGCGAAGGATCATGTTGAAATCGCCCATCACCACCCAAGGTCTCGGACGATAGGTTCTTCTCGTATACATGTCGAGAAGGAATTGCGATTTGAGCTCATCTCCCTGCGGGGCATAGACGACCATAAGCCACCACGACGTGCCATCCTGCGGGCCCAAAACTATTTCAGTCTCGTGCCAAAGACAAGTCCTGGCAGAAAATGGGCCATGCTTTAGTGGTGCCGCCAGATAATGTGCCCTTTTAGGTGGAGATGGTTACCGACAGTTTATGTGCCCTTGTTAGACAAGTTCCGCCGGCAGTTTTTCTATCGTGAAGTCATTCTACTAGCAGTAACAACCTTCCCGACAGATCTTTTGCCCCTATTCAGGTATTTCTCCCGGCAGTTAATTGCCCCCAATTAAGTCTTGTGGTGTAGTGTGTGCACGGTTGATAACCCACAAGTATAGGGGATCACAACAGTTTTCGAGGGTAGAGTATTCAACCAAATTTATTGATTCGACACAAGGGGAGCCAAAGAATATTCTCAAGTATTAGCAGCTGAGTTGTCAATTCAACCACACCTGAAAGACTTAATATCTGCAGCAAAGTATTTAGTAGCAAAGTAGTATGGAAGTAACGGTAACAGTGGTAAAAGTAACAGTAGCAGTTTTGTAGCAATTGTAGCACTGGCAACGGAAAAGTAACGGAGCAAAGATCAATATGCAACGAGCTCGTAGGCAATGGATCAATGATGGATAATTATGTCGGATGGCATTTGTCATGCAATAGTTATATCATAGGGTGACACAGAACTAGCTCCAATTCATCAATATAATGTAGGCGTGTATTCCAAATATAGTCATACGTGCTTATGGAAAAGAACTTGCATGACATATTTTGTCCTACCCTCCCGTGGCAGTGGGGTCCTATTGGAAACTAAGGGATATTAAGGCCTCCTTTTAATAGAGAACCGGACCAAAGCATTAGCACTTAGTGAATACATGGACTCCTCAAACTATGGTCATCACCGGGAAGTGTCCCGACTATTGTCACTCCGGGGTTGCCGGATCATAACACGTAGTAGGTGACTATAACTTGCAAGATAGGATCAAGAACACAAATATATTCATGAAAACATAATAGGTTCAGATATGAAATCATGGCACTCGGGCCCTAGTGACAAGCATTAAGCATAGCAAAGTCATAGCAACATCAATCTTAGAACATAGTGGATACTAGGGATCAAACCCTAACAAAACTAACTCGATTACATGGTAAATCTCATCCAACCCATCACCGTCTAGGAAGATGACGATGGGATTACTCACGCACGACGGTGTGCATCATGAATTGGTGATGGAGGATGGTTGATGATGACGATGGCGATGATTTCCCCTCTCCGTGAATTTTCAGGTCATTCCGAGAACTTCTATTTCTGCACAAAAATAACACCATGGCAATTCTGTTGAAAACAACGTCAGTCCGGGTTAGTTCCATTCAAATCATGCAAGTTAGAGTCCAAAACAAGGGCAAAAGAGTTTGGAAAAGCAGATACGATGGAGACGTATCAACTCCCCCAAGCTTAACCCATTGCTTGTCCTCAAGCAATTCAGTTGACAAACTGAAAGTGGTAAAGAAAAACTTTTACAAACTCTGTTTGATCTTCTTGTTGCAAATATGTAAAGCCAGCATTCAAGTTTTCAGCAAAGACTATGAACTAACCATATTCAAAATAACATTTAGGTCTCACATTTATGCATATCAATGGCATAATCAACTAGCGAGCAATAATAATGAATCTCGGATGACAACACTTTCTCAAAACAATCATGATATGATATAACAAGATGGTATCTCCCTAGCCCTTTCTGAGACCGTGAAACATAAATGCAGAGCACCCCTGAAGATCAAGGACTGACTAGACATTGTAATTCATGGTAAAAGAGATCCAGTCATAGTCATACTCAATATAAGTTAATAACAATGCATACAAATGACAACAGTGCTATCTAATTGGTGCTTTTTATGAGAGATGATGACTCACCAATAAAAGTAAATAGGTAGGCCCTTCACAGAGGTAAGCATGGATTTGCAGAGGTGCCAGAGCTCAAGTTTTGAAATAGAGGTAATAATATTTTGAGCGGCATGCTTTGATTGTCAACATAACAACCAAGAGATCTCGGTATCTTCCATGCTACATACATTATAGGCGGTTGCCAAACAGAATGGTAAAGTTTATACTCCCCCACCACCAACAAGCACACTCCATGACTGGTCCGAAACAGCGGGTACCGTCCAACTAACAACAGTCCTAGGGGAGTTTTCTTTGCAATTATTTTGATTTGATTTGAGCATGGGACTGGGCATCCCGGTTACCAGCCATTTTCTCGTGAATGATGAGCAGAGTCCACTCATCGTGAGAATAACCCACCTAGCATGGAAGATATAGACATCCCTAGTTGGTACATGAGCGATTCGAGCATACAAAACAGATTATCATTTGAAGGTTTAGAGTTTGGCACTTGCAAATTTACTTGGAACGGCAGGTAAATACCGCATATAGAAAGGTATGGTGGACTCATATGAAACAACTTTGGGTTCATGGAAGTGGATGCACAAGCAGTATCCCCGCTTAGTACAAGTGAAGGCTAGAAAAAGACTAGGAAGCGACCAACTAGAGAGCGACAACAATCATAAACATGCATTGAGATTGACCAACATTGAATGCAAGCATGAGTAGGATATAAATCACCATGAATATAAATATCGTAGAGGCTATGTTGATTTTGTTTCAACTACATGCGTGAACATGTGCCAAGTCAAGCCACTCGAATCATTCAAAGGAGGATACCATCCTATCACACTACATCACAACCATTTTAAAAGCATGTTGGCACACAAGGTAAACCATTATAAACTCCTAGCTAATTAAGCATGGCATGAGTAACTATAATATCTAATTGTCATTGCAAACATGTTCCATTCATAATAGGTTGAATCAAGAACGATGAACTAATCATATTTACAAAAACAAGATAGGTCGAGTTCATACCAGCTTTTCCTCATCTCAATCATTTCATCATATATCGTCATTATTGCCTTCACTTGCACGACCGAACGGTGTGGATAATAATAATAGTGCACGTGCATTGGACTAAGCTGGAATCTGCAAACATTTATTCAAAGGAGAATACAAGGTAATATGGGCTCTCTGTTAGATCAACAATAATGCATATGAGAGCCACTCAACATTTTCATCGTGGTCTTCTCCTCTCGAGCCCCAAAGAAAAGAAAATAATTTCAAAGAAACACATTGAAATATTTTTGGAGTTTTTGTTTTTCTGAAGAAAGTAAAACAAGAACGAGAAAAACTATTTACACGGGAAAGCTCCCAACAAATAAAAGAAGAACGAGAAATCTTCTTGGGTTCTCTTTTAATACTACGACTAAATGAACATGGAAAGTAACTAAACTACAACTAATTTTTTTGGTTTTTCTTAAGGTTTTTCAAACACACAAGAAGAAGGCGGGAAGAAGAAATAAACTAACATGGATGATACAATGAAAAAGTATGAACACTGACAACTGAAATGAGTGTGTGAACATGAATGTAATGTCGGTGAGAAATACGTACTCCCCCAAGCTTAGGCTTTTGGCCTAAGTTGGTCTACGCCCATGGGTCAAAGTAGTCCTCTCCGGTGTACTGAGGAGGATCCTGGAGGTTCCACTGGTTAGCGAGCTCCTATGGCTCCCACTGATAAATAGACTCCTGATACGGATTAGGTGATGGCTCTGGCTCTGGAGCTGGGGATCGTGTCCCCCCAGTATGCATGAATGTCCGAGGGTAGAACAAAGTACCCGCCTGAATGAATATCGAACAAAGTAGGTGCAGGCAAGGTAATAATCTGAAAAGTATCATCGCTAAATATCAAGTTATAAATGAGTCTCTTTTCCTCATCATAGCGAATAAACTTATGTGCGACCATGCTTTCATAATCTAAATATATAGTGGGTAGCAGTTTCTCCTCTTTCTCATAGTGCCTAATGGGTATCTCGAAGCATCTAGCAAGGCGGGAGGCGAAGATGCCTCCGAAAATAGGACCCTTAGTATGGTTTAAACTCAACCATTTAGCAACCATAGCGCCTAAACTGAAAGTTTTATCACGAAGTAAAGCATGGCACAAAATGGCAAGGTCAGGAGCACTAAGGCCTCCACTCTCCCCATGACCAATTAAACATCTCCCAGCAAATAATGAGTAATAGCGCAAAATAGGAAAATGCAAACTACACACTCTCGCTTCCACACCCTTCTCCTTTCCCCTATGGTGACTTCATCAATAAAATCTTCCACATCTCTAGGACGTGGTTCCTCGACGCTACCCTCATAAGGTAATTTACAAACCTCACAAAAGTCATAAAGCGTCATCTGCTTATGCTCATCATATAAGTGAAACTCTACCGTGGGTGGTGATCTTCTAGCACAAAAATGAAAATTTTCCATGAAAGTATTAGTGAGTAGGAGATACTGATCACACTGGTCGTGGAGGAAGTCGGTGATGCCTGCATTCTCAGCCAAACAATAGATGTCCTCATAAATTCCGGCCACCTGTAAGAATGCATCACATGGCCACTCACACAGCCGAATCTCCGCGGCGCGAGGAAGATTGTACTTGGGCTTCTCCTTCTCCTCATTTTCCTTTTCATTCAAACTGCGGCTCGAGGAACCTCTCAACAATCTCCTCATCATTTTCTTCCTCTGAAAATTTATGAATTTTTAGTGACTCAAAAGAAAAGTGAACCAAACTCAAAAAAATTGATAGCAACTACTCCTACAAGTGTCTAGAGGCTATATCATGCATCAAGACTACTTTGGACCATATAAATTTGACATGCAAGCTCAAGAACAAGGTCACCACAGCAGCAAAAATTTGCAACATATAAAGCACTAGAACAAAAACTAATTGGACCATTGGAGGAGTCACATACCGAAGAACAATCCCCCAAAGCAGTTTTGTGAATGGAGCTTTGAGCAAGGAGATCGAAAATGGCAGCAAAATGAGAAAGAACACATGTTTGAGCTATGTGATGATTTTTTGTGGAGGAAGACGAAGTGGATGGGTGCTGGAATAAGTGGAGGGGATCCACATGGGGCCCACAAGGTCAGGGGGCGCGCCCAGGGGGGTAGGGCGCGCCCTCCACCCTTGTGGCCCACTGGTGAGCCCCCTGGTGTGTGTTCAACACCAGAAATTCTCAAATATTCTATAAAAAATCATACTACATTTTCAGGGCATTTGGAGAACTTTTATTTTCAGGACATTTTTTTATTGCAAGGATAATTCAGAAAACAGACAGAAAATAATATTTTTGCTTTATTTAATCTAAATAACAGAAAGTAAAAGATAGGTACAGAGAGTTGTGCTTTCTAAATTCATCCATCTCATGCTCATCAAAAGGAATCCATGAATAAGGTTGATCAAGTCTTATTAACAAACTTCTTTCGAATGACATGAAACCGGAGAATTTTCGAATAACACTAGGTTACCTCAATGGGGATATGCATGTCCCCAACAATAAGAATATCATATTTCTTTTTGACAGTAGGAAGAGGGAATTCAAAACCTCCGATCGTAATAGTTGAAATTTTCCAATAGAATTGATACTATGAACTTGAGGTTGTTTCTTCGGAAAGTGTACCGTATGCTCATTACCATTAACATGGAAAGTGACATTGCCTTTGTTGCAATCAATAACAGCCCCTGCAATATTAAAAAAGGGTCTACCAAGGATGATCGACATACTGTCGTCCTAGGGAATATCAAGAATAACAAAGTCCGTTAAGATCGCAACGTTTGCAACCACAACAGGCACATCCTCACAAATACCGATGGGTATAGTAGTTGATTTATCATCCATTTGCAAAGAGATTGCAGTAGGTGTCAAGTTATTCAACTCAAGTCTACGATACAAAGAGAAAGGCATAACACTAACACCGGCTCCGAGATCACATAAAGCAGTTTTAACATAGTTTCTTTTAATGGAGCATGGTATAGTTGGTACCCCTGGATCTCCAAGTTTCTATGGTATCCCACCCTTAAAAGTATAATTAGCAAGCATGGTGGAAATTTTAGCTTCAGGTATCTTTCTTTTATTTGTAACAATATCTTTCATGTACTTAGCATAAGGAGGCATTTTAAGCATATCAGTCAAACCCATACGCAAAAAAGATAGGTCTAATCATTTCAGCAAAGCACTCAAAATCCTCATCATCCTTTTTCTTGGATGGCTTAGGAGGAAAGGGCATGGGTTTCTGAACCCATGGTTCTCTTTCTTTACCATGTTTCCTAGCAACAAAGTCTCTCTTATCATAACATTGATTCTTTAATTGTGGGTTATCAAGATCAATAGCAGGTTCAATCTCTACATCATTATCATTACTAGGTTGAGCATCGACATGAACATCATTATTAACATTATCACTAGGTTCATCTTCATCACCAGATTGTGTCTCAGCATCAGAAATAGAAATATCATTGGGATTCTCGGGTGTACTATAACAGGTTCACTAGAAGCATGCAAAGTCCTATCAGTTTTCTTTTTCTTTTTATTACTAGGACTAGTGTATTGATACGTCTCCAATGTATCTATAATTTTTGATTGTTTGATGCTGTTATATTATCATTCTTGGATGTTTTACAATCATTTTATAGTCATTTAATATCATGTTTTGGTACTAACCTATTGACATAATGCCAAGGGCCAGTTGCTGTTTTCTGCATGTTTTTTACATCGCACGAAATCAATACCTAACGGAGTCCAAACGCAGCGAAACTTTTTGTGGATTTTTTTGGACCAGAAGACATCCAGTGGACCGGAGAAGCACCAAGGGGGGGGGGGGGGTGCTCCGAGGGGAGCACAACCCACCAGGGTGCGCCTGGAGGCCCAGGCGCACCCAGGTGGGTTGTGCCCACCTCGGGTGCCCCCTGAACCGCCTCTTTGCTCTATAAATACCCCAATATTCCAGAAACCCTATGGGAGTCGACGAAAATCAATTCCAGCCGCCGCAAGTTCCAGAACCACCAGATCCAATCTAGACACCATCACAAAGGGGTTCATCATGTCCATTGGTGCCTCTCCGATGATGCGTGAGTAGTTCTTTGTAGACCTACGAGTCCGTAGTTAGTAGCTGGATGGCTTCCTCTCTCTATCTTTTGATTCTCAATACAATGGTCTCTTGGAGATCCATATGATGTAACTCCTTTTTGCGATGTGTTTGTTTGGATCGGATGAACTTTGAGTTTATGATCAGATCTATCTTTTTATCCATGAAAGTTATTTGAGTCTTCTTTGATCTCTTATATGCATGATTGCTTATAGCCTCCTATTTCTTCTTCGATATTTAGGTTTTTTTTGGCCAACTTGATCTATTTATCTTGCAATGGGAAGAGGTGCTTTGTAATAGGTTCGATCTTATGGTGCTTGATCCCAGTGACAGAAAGGGAACCGACACGTATGTATCATTGCTATTAAGGATAACGAGATGGGGTCTATTTCTACATAAATAGATCTTGTCTAAATCATGTCATCGTTCTTATTGCATTACTCCGTTTTACCATGAACTTAATACACTAGATGCATTCTGGATAGCGGTCGATGTGTGAAGTAATAGTAGTAGATGCAGGCAGGAGTCGGTCTACTAATCTTGGATGTGATGCCTATATAATGATCATTGCCTGGATATCGTCATGATTATTTGAAGTTCTATCAATTGCCCAATAGTAATTCGTTTACCCACCGTTTGCTATTTTTCTCGAGACAAGCCACTAGTGAAATCTATGGCCCCGGGTCTCTTCTTTATTATATTTGCCTTTGCGATCTATTTTATTTGCTTTTATTTTCAGATCTATTAAACCAAAAATACAAAAATACTTTGCTGCACTTTTTTTATTTGGTATTCAATCTATCAATTTATTACAACTTTCTCCCGTCCACACACCAATTTCTGGCGCCATTACCCGAAAGGGATTGACAACCCCTTTAACACGCCGGGTTGCGAGTATTTGTTATTTGTGTGCAGGTGCTGTTTACGTAGTGTTGCTTGGTTCTCCTACTGGTTCAATAACCTTGGTCTCATCACTGAGGGAAATACCTACCGTCGTTGTGCTGCATCATCCCTTCCTCTTTAGGGTAATACCGACGTAGTTCTAGCAGACATCATGTATCAGTATTAACACTCTGAGAATCTTGCTCAACTCTCTAAGGATGGCCCTCAGGATACAAAGGTTCCTGGTTCATTTTACCACCTCTAGTCATAACCCTAACAACATTATCATTATTCTTACTATTCAACTCATTAAGCAAATCATCCTGTGCCTTAATTACTTGTTCTACTTGGGTTGTAACCCATCAACTAGCCAATTTTTGGCGCCGTTGCCGGGGAGACATCATCAACATGTACCAGGTTCCTAATCACAAATCTCATTTCCTCATAATTTACATTATTTACCATTTGCCTCTCGTTTTCCTCTCCCACACTTCACAAAAAATTGCCGTTTTATTCACCCTCTTTTTCGTTCGCCGTTTTCTTTTCGGATCTGTTTTTTGAGTGCAATCTTGTTGCGTAGTCACAATGACTCAAGAGAGCACCAAGTTATGTGATTTCTCAAATACCAACAACAATGATTTTATTGGCACTCCGATTGCTCCTCTCGCCACTAGTGCAGAGTCTTGTGATATTAATACTGCTTTGCTGAATCTTGTTATGAAAGATCAATTTTCCGGTACTCCTAATGAGGATGCCGCGTCCCATATTAACACATTCGTGGAATTATGGGATATGCAAAAAAATGATGTTGTTAAGATGAAATTATTTCCGTTTTCTTTGCGAGATCATGCAAAAATTTGGTTTTCTTCTTTGCCTCACAATAGTATCGATTCTTGGAATAAGTGCAAAGATGCTTTTATTACTAAGTATTTTCCGCCCGCGAAAATTATTTCCCTTAGAACCCAAATCATGAATTTCAAGCAACTTGAACATGAGCATGTTGCACAATCTTGGGAAAGGATGAAAAAGATGCTAAGGAATTGCCCAACTCATGGGTTAAATCTTTGGATGATCATACAAATTTTTTACGCGGGGTTGAATTTTGTTTCTCGTAATCTTTTAGATTCTGCCGCGGGTGGTACTTTTATGGAAATTACTTTGGGTGAAGCCACCAAATTGCTTGATCATATTATGGCAAATTATTCACAATGGCATACCGAAAGAGCTCCTACTAGTAAAAAGGTTAATTCGGTTGAAGAAATTTCTTCTTTGAGTGAAAAAGTTGATGCTCTTATGAAATTGGTTGCTAGTAAAAGTGCTCCTGTTGATTTTAATGATGTGACTTTTTCTACTTTGATTGAGCAAAATAGTGATGCCATAGATGTGAATTTTATCTCGCGAAACAATTTCAATAAAAATGCTTATAGAGGTAATTTTAATCCTAGTCATTTCCCTAGTAATTCCTCTAATAATTAAGGTAATTCCTATGGCAATCCTTCTTATAATAATAATAGGAACAACTCTGATCTTGAGAATAATATTAAAGAATTTATCAACACTAAAAAAAAAATTCAATGCTACAATAGAAGAGAAGTTGAATAAGATTGATGATTTGTCTAGAAGTGTTGATAGAATTTCTCATGATGTGGAAAATCTCAAGATGAAAATTTATGTGCCTAAGGTAGAGGAATCAATTAAAGCTCTTTATGTCTCTATGGATGAAAGTAAGAAAAGAACCGCTATGCTTAGAGCTAGAAGAGAATTTTTAGAAAAAGCGTTTTCTAGTGATTGCTTTCATAAAAATGATGAAGATATTAAAATGATTGGTGTTTCTTCTATTGATTCCTTGTTTAGTAAAATAAAGATTGATGATAAAGGGACTGGAGAAGAGTCAACTTTAGCTAGAAGGCGTCCCGATAATTCAGAGGGTGAAAATCTTGTTGAGAAAATTGATAAAAGTGGGTTTGAAGAGGTCAAGACTTTAACTAGTGATGTGCCCACTCTTTTGGATTACACAGACTTTAATTATGATAGCTGCTCTTTGATTGATTGTATTTCTTTGTTGCAATCCATGATAAATTCACCCCATGCTTATGAACAAAATAAAGCTTTTAATAAACATATTATTGATGCTATGATGAAAACTTTGGAAGAAAAGCTGGAATTAGAA
This sequence comes from Triticum aestivum, assembly GCF_018294505.1. Classification (NCBI taxonomy): domain Eukaryota; kingdom Viridiplantae; phylum Streptophyta; class Magnoliopsida; order Poales; family Poaceae; genus Triticum; species Triticum aestivum. Next base: position 166,358,112 of record NC_057796.1, read on the forward strand.
ATTTCAAATCCTACAAAATTAAATAGAGGGAACCTACTATCAAAGTCAAGATTAAAAATTATGAGTGTTTTGCTTTATGTGACTTGGGTGCTAGTGTTTCTACAATTCTGAAATCTTTATGTGACGTGCTTGATCTTACCGATATTGAAAAATGTTTTTTAAATTTGCACTTGGCGGATTCTAATATTGAAATGCCTATGGAAAAAATTAATGATGTTCTTATTCTTGCAAATACTTAAAAAGACTAGGCCCGTAAGGATTCGATTTTTCTAGTTTTTTGGAGTTTTTTACCATGTTTCTTTTAGCGATGCGTGTGCAGCCCGTTTTACCTTCAAGTGTGCAACGCATCGTACGTGAGAGTTTCTTTATTTTTTTAATATTTGTGTGACTGGCCAGTTTGCATGGTCAAATTGACGTGCCTGTTCTAGATTTCCTGGGTTTCCTTCGTTCGACGCGTCTCCGCATGGGCATGCATGTCTGCGCCATGCATCTCGCCACGTTTGCCTTCTGGGCTTTTCTCGTGGGTTCTGTTTTTGTTTTTTATCTTTCTTTGGTTGCCTATAAGTACCTGTTTGCTTCCTGTTCCTTTGGTTTGGGCTACTCCGCTGCCGGCGGTCCTGTCCTGATTGGCGTGGATGAACTCGGCGCCTTCATTGCCGCAGCGGAGCAAGATCACCAGGCTCGCGTTGCCCGCCGGCGCGACGGCGAAGCGGCCGGCAAGGCGTGAAAGCGGTCCAAGGCGTGCGCGAGGAGTTCGATTGGCGTGGACGAACTCGGCGCCTTCGTTGCCGCAGCGGAGCGAGATTGGCCGGAGGCTTGGGAAGGAGGACACCATTCTGGCTGTAGCCCATTGTAATTCGCGGCAGGTTCCATGGCGTCAGGTGGACGGTGTCCGGCTCCAGCGGCAGTGAGTTCTTTTCTTCCTCGTGAGTATTGCTCTCTCTTCGCCCCGCTCCAGCTCCGGCCCCTCGGCTGCGGCCTCCTGCGACTTGACAGGTTTTCTATCAATTGACCAAACCCAAACCGAGCCAGGTCATGAGCATGGACGATGGACATGTATGTACTTTCCTTCCTCAAGTAGTCATCCTCCTCGGCGTCCTCCGCGGACGTCGACGATGCCGGCCGCCTCAGCCAGGACTACGTCGAGCGCGGCCCCCCAACGGGGACTTCTACACGTACGGGGCAGTGGCGCAGCGGCGCGCCACGGCGCCGGGAAGTACCTGTGGACGGACAGGTGCATGTACGAGGGAGAGTGGCGGCACGGCAAGGCCACGGGCCGGGGCAAGTTCTCCTGGCCGTCGGGCGCCACCTACAGGGCGAGTTCACGGACCTTCATGGACGGCGACGACACCTACACCGTCGCCGCCGGGGACCCGTACAATGCCTCCTGGTCCATGAACCTCAATGATGGCGACGGCAGGAAGAGCTACGCCAAAGGCGACCAATACGACAGCGACTGGCGCTCCAGGCTGCAGGACGGCTATATACATCTGGCGCAACGGGACCGAGTACAGGGGGAGTGGCGGGCCGGCCTCATCGACGGCCGCGGCGCTGGGCGCCACCGAGTCCACGCCGCTGCAGAGGCCGCTCAACAGTTCGGGTAACCGGACGTGATGTGACCGTAAATGCAAGAGATAATCCTTCAAAACATGTTACAAATTGGCTCTTTTAGCTTTGAGGTGCCGCCAACTGAACCGTAGAAGGATGCAGTGAAGCCAAACTTCAGAACCCCTCCAAACTGAAATAATATTGGTACTATTTTCATGTCCGGTGGAGTAGTTCCAATCGTACGAGCAAAGTTATTATTTTAAATTATGTGATCAGCGTGGCCGGTGATCAACGTGGCCGTATTGATTAATTATAGCGTTCTAATTAAAAGAGTACTACCCAGGACAGAGGTCCTCGTACAAGTTTTTTTTATTTGAAAGGAAGCTTTATTTATTTGAAATAATCAGTACATCGTTTGTGAGGATCATTACAATTTCATTTGGAGGTTTCTCAAACCAGTCCGAAGTCGAAGAAAATCTAGCTAATCTAGCAAGTTCATGAGCTACTTTATTTGCCTCTCTATTACAATGTTCGAATCTAGTCGTGACAAAATCACAGGCGTAGTGGTAACAATCCTCGAAGACTGCCGCCGCCGCCCCCCGTTGATTGTCCTCCTTCCCACATGGTCTCAACCACCTTCATGTTGTCTGAGTTGATGATTAGACGGTTACACCCCGCCCTTTGCGTCATTGTTAGGCCAAACTTGAGAGCTAAAGCTTTAGCCATCAAAACATCCGCACAATAGTCAATCTTTCTATTTCCTCCTGCAATGAACCTACCTTTGTGGTCTATTAAAACTGCCCCCATCGTACCCTTCAACATATCATGATCAAAAGAGGCGTCAACATTAAGTTTCACAAACCCCCTAGGAGGACAGTACCAACCCCCCCTTTTCATCATCGCCTTTGGAGATGATGCATTTACAAAGTTGGATGTGAGAGCTATGATCCCCATTGCTATCTGATTTGCATTCTGAGTTAATTCCTTATGCACTAACTTTCGTCTTTCCCACCATAGGTACCAAGCTGAAATAGCTATCATTTCACGTACATTTTGGTACCCCATAATACTCAAGTCTTGGTCTGGAAGAAGTAAAAGGTATTCCAATATTGCCTCCCCGGCAAGATCAACCTCACAAGCTTTATTAATTATCACATCCATCCCTAGTCTCTTCCAAACCTCCTTTGCTTTACTACAGAGGAAAAGCATGTGTTTCGTATCTTCTAAACCCCGAGAGCAAGTCGGGCAAGAGGGCGAGACCTTCATGTGTCTATTAGCGAGTGTTACCCGGCATGGGAGAGTGCCATGTAATGTACGCCATATAAATTCTTTTACCTTTGCTGGGCAGGCTAACTTCCATATCTGACATCAAATAGGATTTGGTATGCTTCGCCCCATCCCATTAGAATATTTGAGTCTACTCTCATACTGATAATTCCATTCCACCGAGTAAGCAGACCTTATCGAGAACATACCATTTTTTGTGTAACTCCAGGCAATGAAATCTGTCATATCATATTGCGAAAGTAGGATTGAAAGAATTCGTTGTGCGTCAATGGGCCACATAGTTTGTCTAATCAGTTCCTTGTCCCAATTGTTGGAAGCAGGGTCAATCAGGTCACTCACTTTTGATAGCAAATGGCTCCCCCTAGGGGTCACAATCTTCCTAGTGACACAGTTTGGGATCCAGGCATCTTCCCAGATATTGATGTTATGTCCATTACCCACTCGCCAAATATAGCCACGTTTTAGAGTAGTTATACCTGCCATAATGCTCTGCCAGGTGAAAGAAGCGCCACGCTTCGGCTTAGACTTCAGCAAATCGCCATCAGGGTAGTACTTGGCCCTCAGAATAGTGGCACACAAGGAATCAGGATTATCTATAAGACGCCATGCTTGTTTGGCGAGCAAAGCCAGGTTGAAACAGTGGATATCACGGAATCCCATTCCACCTTGGTTTTTTGGTACACACATTTTCCACCAGGCCATCCAGTGCATCCTCCTCTGGTTCTCCTCGTCACCCCACCAGAAATGCGCTATCGCGTCAATGATTCCTTTACATTTTTTTTAGGAATTTTAAAGACCGACATTGCATAGGTAGGTATGGCTTGGATCACAGCCTTGAGTAGGATCTCCTTCCCCCCGGCAGACAGTAATTTTTCCTTCCAACCACTAATTTTCTTAACAATTCGTTCAATCAAAAATTTAAAGCAGTCTGATTTATCAGCACACACGTTGGCTGGTAAACCCAGGTATTTATCATTCATTGCCTCCGTCATTATATTCAGCGTTGTACACATTTGTTCCCTGATCTCAACCGTTGTATTAGGACTAAAAAAATGCCGGATTTTTCCACACTTACCAGTTGTCCCGACGCCGCACAATATAAATCTAATGCTGATTTCAGGGCCGCTGCACTATGCTGATTGGCTTTCATCAAGATCAATGAATCATCCGCAAAGAGAAGATTTGTGACTGGCGGGGCGTCCCTACATACTTTAACTCCTGATATGTTTTCGTTTTCCTCGGCATGTGTCAGCAATGCATTCAACCCCTCTATGTATAGCAAGAAGAGGTATGGTGATAGCGGATCACCCTGCCTCAATCCTCTAGTAGGCTTGAAGCTCTCACTTTCCTCTGCATTGATCCTTACTCTGTATTCGACAGTTGAGACACATTGCATAATCAAATTCACCCATTCTTGACGAAAACCCAATCTCAACATAATCTCTTTCAAAAAAGGCCAGTCGACTCTATCGTATGCTTTGTGCATGTCAAGTTTTATGGCACACAAGCCCTCTCTACCTTCTCTTTTGTTCTTAATTGTGTGAAAACATTCATAGGCCACTAAAATATTATCCGTTATCAGTCTTCCCGGTACGAATGCACTCTGTGTTGGGCTAATGATTTCTGGTAAAAAAACCTTCAAACGGGTAGCCACCATTTTTGCAATTATTTTGTATACCACATTACATAAGCTGATCGGTCTAAATTGTGTTACCTTTTCTGGTGTATTAATCTTAGGAATCATCACGATCGCCGTATCGTTCCAACCGGTCGGGATAGTACATGTGTTGACTGCTTTCAGAACCTCCTCAATTAGGTCCTCCCCCAGCATAGGCCAGAACCTTTTATAGAAAATAGCATGGAGACCATCTGGTCCTAGAGCTTTCAAGTCCCCAATATCGAATAAAGCCTTGCGAACATCTTCCGCGGTATAAGGGGCAAGTAGAGCACTCAAGTCCCCAATATCGAATAAAGCCTTGCGAACATCTTCCGCGGTATAAGGGGCAAGTAGAGCACTGTTTATTTCATTTGACACTCTCCTACGGACAAGTGATAAAACTTCTTGATTGGGATCTAGCCTGTTAGTTTGGGTCAGATCGGTTAAAGTATTTTAGGGCTTACGGCCGGTGGAGTCTCCAATAAAAGGAGCTCTCGTCTTGTATTCGGAGGCAGGTTGAATTTTGAGGTTTATACATCTAGTATGAAGTGGCCCTCTGGGCGTTCGTTTTGTTTATCTTTGTGAAATTTTCTAAATTGAAGATTTTACTTTGGCAAGAGGATTCTAGTGCGTACACTGAGAATTTTCTAGCTATTGGCTCGAGGTCCGCCGTCACCGACGGGTTACGCGCTGGTTACGTCTACCACGGCGGGAGGTTCCTCGTGTGTCGAGGAATTGTCCGTTGGTCGTCGTCACCCCGTCTTCAGGTTACGCGTACTGTTCGCTTAATTGGGAGATTTTACCGTGGATCTTGGAGGAGTTCGTTGCATCGTAAAAGATCGGGCCGAATCAGTGGCGCGTTCAAGGTCGTGCCTACATCAAGTGGTATCAAATTACTGGGTTTATTACGGTGCAAATTTCCTCTTTAATTTGTTCATACACATTCTAAAACTGCGATAAGGATGGAGTATTATTTTGATGGTGAGATGTCCCAATGTGAGAAGGATCCATCACGAGTCCTTTCATGGTTTCAAATCTACACAAGAGTGAAGGTTGGGCCAACTACTTGTGCTGCAATGTTTGATCGTTCTTTAGAAATAAATTTGGTGAGTCAAACCTTGGTTGATGCATTGAAGCTAGTAGTCATAGAGCATTGTCGAGTGGTTGGTGCAACATATGCCAACGGATGGCTTATCTGTGTGGGTGCCAATAAGACGTCGCCGGTGCCTGGAAACGGGATGAGGCGAAGACATGCACGCCGGCGGATCTTACCCAGGTTCGGGGCTCTCCGAGGAGATAACACCCCTAGTCCTGCTCTGCGGGGTCTCCGCATGATCACTAGATCAGGAAAGGTAGTTACAATCGCTCCTAGAGCTGTTTTGGGGTTCAAGGGAGAAGAAGAACAAGGCTAGCTCTAACTTCTCTCTATCTATGGTGTGTGTGCTATGCTTAGAAGCCAACCCTTTGCATGGGTGCTCCGGGGGGTTTATATAGGCCTACCCCCCGGGGGTACAATGGTAATCCGACTGGGCGCTGGTCCCAGCCATCAGTGTCTACGCTCGCCGGCTTCTCCGCCGGCAGTTGGGTCCCGCCGACTGGCGGGTCCCGCCGGCTGCCGGCTTCTAGGTCGACAGGCCGGCCCCACCGCCTAGGGTCTTGTCGGCGGCTGCTTACTGTAGCCTCGCCTCTGATGACGAGGGCTTTGTCGAGGTAAGCGTGGCTACAGTGGGCCGCCTCGGGGGCTCTCACTGTAGCCTTACCTCGTCTTGTCTCCTTAATGGGGCTCCTGCTTCGAGGAAGGGAGTAGCCGGCTTCTGGGGGCCGGCTACGCCCTTGGCCGACTGGGAAAGGCCGGGCCGCCTTCACGCCTCTCTCTGGCTGAAGGGGCCCGCCGCCCGTGGGCCGTACGGGAGTCTGTCGTGGATGACGTTGAGGCTAGCATGGCTACAGTGCCGAGCCGCACGGGAGACGGCCGTCCCGTACGGCCTCCTGTAGCCATGCCCGCCTCGGGCTTCGGGGGTAGTGGGCCGCACTGTGGCCACACCCCGTCTTGTCGCCGTTATGTGGGAGTAGCTTGGGTGGTTGTGGTCTCGGCCGGCTTCTTGGAGTCGGTGCTCTTGAAGGCCGGCTCCTTGGAGTCGGCCACCCCGTAGTCGTCCCGGGGAGAGGTTGCTAAGGCTGGGTCGCCTTCCGGGAGTCGGCTTCAGAGGTAGCCGGCCAGGGAAGGCGGCCCAATGCTTGGAGTGTTGGGAGGCCCAAAGGCCTGATAATTTTTTTGAAGAACCAGGGGTAGTCGGTTAGGCTACCCGTGGCCATTTACTCCGACAGTAGTCCCCGAAGCTGATTGGGCTTCGAGGTGGAGTAAGGGTTGAGAAGCTCGATCAGCTTCCTATCTTGACAAGTCGGCAGCTGGGAGCCGGCTTTAGTTAGGCGTGCCGCCTGAGTCGAAATCTTCTGGAGTCGGAGGGCGGGAGCCCGCTAGTGTGCGCACCGGGCCGCGGGCCGGCCACTGGCCGTCTGCGAACCACGTGGCTCCTCTGGGCTGGAAAGCCTGCCAGCCCACGCGCGTGACGGGACGTCGCCGCAGGGAGGGGCCCCGCCACGTCCACGCCCTGGCCCAGGCGCGGATTGTCTACATCCCGAAACCGCCCGCACGTCCCGTGCGGCAGTTTCGGCTCGCATTTATGCGCAATAATCGCGAGGCATGGGGGGAGTGGGTGCAGTTAATCCCACGACTCCCCCCACGTTCGGCTTCCCCGGTCCTGCCTTGCGAAGCTATAAGTAGGGGGTGGTGGAAGGCGGCAGGCCCTCGCACGCTCCTCCTACCTCCATCATCTTCTTCGCTCTCCCGCTCTTGCGACAGCGCCTCGCCGCCGCGCTCTTCCACTATGCATTCCTCTGTCGCCGCGCTCGTTTTTGCCATGCCTCCCACCACGGAGTAGCATGGCAGGGATTGGGATGGCTCCAACGTCCACGACGACCACGTCGAGTTCCTCCGCAACACGCGGCGGCTGCCCGGCGCGGACAAGGTGGAGGTCCGCCTCGCGCCGGCGAAGGAAATCACGCCGGAGCCGCAGGAGGGCGAGCGGGTGGTCTTCCGCTCGCACTTCTTGCGCGGCATCGGCCTTCCAGTGAGCGCCTTTTTCCGCTCCTGACTCGAATTCTATCAGCTCCAGCCGCACCACCTCACCCCGAATGCGGTGGTGCTACTGTCGGCCTTCGTCACCCTGTGCAAGGGCTACCTTGGCGTCCTCCCCACCCTCGAGCTCTGGGGGGAGTTCTTCCAGACCAAGCTGGGCACGCACAGGCAGGGCGTGCCGGCTCAGACTGGCGCCTTCATCGCGTCGCGGAGGTTGGTCGCCGAAAACCCCTTCCTCGTCATCCCGCTAATCCAATCGGTGAAGAAGTGGCAGAAGTCGTACTTCTACGTGTGGAACATCGCCCCACGGGGCGACTACATCAACCTGCCGGCTTACGTAGCCGGCCCACCGGCGGGCAGGCTGCCCCAGTGGTCCTTCCGGGCTGTGACTCTGACGCCGGCCGGGTCCGCAGCCATCGCCCGAGTGCGAGTCATGACCCAGTCGGAGGGCTTGACGGGGGCTGACCTTCTGGCCGCCTTCGTCACGCGCCGGGTTCTTCCGCTCCAGAGCCGTCCTCATCTGATCTGTCAGATGAGCGGCCAGCTCGATCCGAGCCGGATGTGCACCAAGGACATGCCGCACGAGGAGGTCGCCTATATGGTGAACTACCTTGCGAATTGCAAGCTCTCCGAAGAGTGGCAATTCGGCAAGGAGCCATACAGCCGAGCCAATCCACCGCCCACGGTATGCTCTCCCTGTGTCTTCTTTTTCTCTCAACTTCGTTGCCGAGTTCCTCTTGGCCGACTCTAACTTAGTCGGCTTGTTCTTTGACACAGTCCTCTTCTTCGGCCGGCCGGCGGGTCAAACACGGAGCGTCGATTCGCCCCCGACCGGACGGAACACGATCTGGAGGACCCCGACCTGGGGGCGGCCGGCATGGACGACAACATCGAGCCGGGTGGCGGCCAAGCCGGCGGCGAAGCAGGCGGCTCCGAGCTCGGAGTCACCTTCGACGACTGGCCGGACGACGACGAAGCCGAGGTCGTCCCGCGCCGCCAGCCGGCTTCTGGGCGCGGCGCGGGCTCCTCCGCTGCACCGCCTGCTCGGGGCGGAGGGCAGAAGCGTCGCGCCGCCCAGGGTTTGTTCGGCAGCCGAACGAAGAAACCCAGAGGCGGGGTGGCAGCCACCAGGCGGGAGGAGGCGGCCGCAAAGGCGGCTCACTTCCGCAAGACGGTGAAGCAACCGCAGACCGTGTCGGCGTAAGTTCACTTTCTTTCGTATACTCTTTTTTCTTTCTTTTCTCTGGCGGTTCCTGAACCTTTGTCTTTTTCTTCAACGATCAGAGCTCCGTTGTCGCTTGAGCAGGTGGCTGCCGCCTCCGTCGTTGAGTCGCCGAGGGGCTCTGGGAGCACCACCCGCCGCGTGGACCCCCGTGCCGACCTTCAGGAGGCGACAGAAAGGAACGCGCGGGAGGCGCGGGCGGAGCGAGAGGCGCGAGAACCGGAGGCACGGAGGGCGGCCGCCGCCCAGGCGACACGGGAGGAGGAGGCGGCGAAGGCACTCGCCGATGCCGCAGCCAGGGCCCAAGCAGAGGCTGCGGCGGCGGCGGCGGGGGAGGATTTGATGGTCACCCCGCTGCGCGTCATGGCGCCCGCGGACATGGAGCCCTCGCCAGAGGGAGCCAGCGGCGACCAGCCAGGGCTGGGGGGAAGCGACGACGTCATCATCCTGGAGAGGGCGCCGGTGCCGACCCCGCCAACTGGGGCGGCTCAAGGTGGCCGGCCTGATGCGCCGCCTGCACAGTCGGCGGGGGGCGAGCCAGCCGCGAGGGCTAAGGTGGCTGTCCGGATTCCGTTGAGCCGGCGCGCGGGGAAGGCCACGTCGGAGCCACAGAAGGCCGCGTCGGAGCCGCAGCCGGCCGTGGGCTCCAGCTCGTCGGCCCGGGATGCGGAGGCGGCCAGCGCTACCTCGGGGTGGACGCCAGGCGGAGGGACGGCCATGGTGAACGTGGCTGCACAGGACGTCCGGACCCGGCTCCAGGGCCAAGCTGCGGCGCTGAGGCAGTTCACCGACGAGTTCCTCGCGACGCGGGCGGCCATCCGGGTTAGTATTCCTATCTTGCTTCTTCTTGATCTTGATTTCTTCTTGATCTTGATTTCTTCCGTGGGGGCGCGTCAGCGCACCCACTGGGTGTAGTCCCCGAGTTCCGAGTCGGCTGCTGAGCAGGCGGCTTGGAACTTCTTGGTGGATTTGTCTTTGCTATTTTTGTTCTTACTTCGGTCTTCTGTCCATCTTGCAGGACTACCACAACCTTCGAGCGGCCGCCTTCAACTCCTAGGCTCGGGAGCTGACTCAGAAGACCGCCGACCTTACTGAGAGCCGAGGTACGTGCTTTGTTCTTTATCTCATGTGGGGGCGCGTCAGCGCACCCACTGGGTGTAGTCCCCGAGATTCGGGCCGACTGCTGAGCAGTCGGGTCGGATCTTCCTTGACGACTTCTTACTGTTCTTCTTTTCCTGCCGTCTCTGCAGCGGCCAACGCCAGTCTGAGGGCACAGTTGGGAGAGTCTCAGACTGCCCTTCGTGCCAAGGATGCCGAGCTCGCCGCCTTGGTGCAGGAGCGCGACCGCCTGGTCAAGAAGCTGGCCGACCAGGAGGAAGGCCACAAGGCGGCCCTGAAGGTGGTGCAGGACCGCGAAGCCGCCCTCCAGGCCGAGTACGAGACGGAGGCGGCTGGCTGGGCTGAGGCCAGGCAGACTCTGGTCTCTGGCTATGGCCAGATCAAAGATCTGGTCGACGGTAAGCCGCCTACCTCTTCGTCCTTTCTTGCCATCTGCCACTTTGGCTTGTTTTCTGATTTTGGTGTTCTTTTCTTCCTTTCTTCTTCTTTCTTGCGCAGAGTATTTCCCTGGCTATTCTACTGCCGCCAACCAGACCATCGAGGCCCGTCGTCAAGCGCGAAGGCAGGCTGGCTTTGAAATCTCGCCAATCGCCGGCCGCTCGCTGGAGGAACAGCTTCTGGCGATCCAGGCCCGCATCCAGCCGGCTCACCGACTGCTCCGCCGGCTTCAGCGAGCCGGGGCGCAAGTCTTGGCTGCCCTCTGGCCCGGCCAAGTGGTTCCTCGCACCCCCAGTCGGACTGCCGACTGGCTGGAGGTGGCAGTCGGCCGCTTCGAAGCTTGGAAGGCCTCGGCGGCTCGCTCCGGTGCCAGGCGGGCGCTGGAGTTCGTCAAGGCCTGGTATCCCGGCCTGAGCCTGGACCAGCTGGCTACCTGGCGGCAGCAAGCCGACACGGAGCTGGAGCCGGCGCGGCCGGCCATCATCCGGCGGGCTTCGGCAATCGCCGACTACACCGACACCAGCGTCTTCGCCCCCGAGGTGGACGACAATGGTGTCGCCCAGCTGGAGGAGTGGTTCGGTCTGAACCTCAGCCTGACCGCACCTCCAGCACTACGTCGCGCGCGAGTGCGTCGCCTGCCGTAGGTGGTGATCAGGCCGAGACCCGCTAAGCGGCCACTCCTTCAGCCGGCGAGGCCGCCTTCACCGACCAGCTTGGCCTCCGCGCAGCGCCTTAGTTTGCCGTCTTTTGTTTTCCTGTCTTGTTACTTTTGGAACAATGTTTGGTTAAGTCTGCACAATTCCACCCACTGGGTGTATTCAAACTTATGTCTGTTGCCAGCCTGTTGGGGGCTTTATGTGTATATATAATTTATGCATGCATTTGGCCTTTCCTCGTGCTTTGCTTTTTATCCTTCCGCTGTTTCCTTTGCCGCCCTCCCTTGGATGCCGCCTCCCCAGTCCAACAGTTGCTCGGCAATCTGAAGCTGGAGGAGTGCTTGGCCGATGGGGGGGGGAAGTACTTTAGCTTTACTGGACTAAAGCTAAGTTTTTAGGAAGCCGGCCAGCCGGCTGTTCTGGCAGCCGGCAGGCATGTTTGGAGGCCGTCTCTTTGCTATATAGGTTCGTTGCTCCTTAGTCATTTTTCGTGTGGGCATCCTTTCTGCCTTGCCTCTTGCTAGTCGGACAGTCGGTTCTTCGAGCTGCGACTTTCAACAAGAGAGGACTCGGGAGCCGGCACACTACTTTTCTGACTTCAGGTAGAACTTTCAATATAGCTCAAGGCGGCCAGTCCCCGGGCCGAGTAGTCGAGCCCGGTGCCAGACAAGAATTCAAATGTAATAATACATTCATGGATATGACGCTTGTCATTCATAGATAAACAAAGGCAGTCCCCGAGTACTGTTCGGGGGGCCTGTTGGTTTGTACTTAATACAAAAGGGGAGCATGATACATACTGCTTTTCAGCTGTAAAATCGTCTTAGGAGGTTTGCGTTCCATGATCGCTCCGACTCCTTGCCGGAGTCGTCTCTCTTGCGTGCTCTTGGTTTTTGCGCGTCGATCAAGTAGTAGGAGTCGTTGCCGAGTGCCTTGCTGACGACGAAGGGGCCTTCCCAAGGGGCCGAGAGCTTGTGCTGGCCGGCTGTTCGCTGGATCAGCCGGAGCACAAGGTCGCCCTCTTGGAAGGATCTTGGCTTGACCTTGCGGTTGTAGTAGCGACGCAGCCCTTGCTGGTAGATGGCGGACCGGTTGAGTGCTAACAGCCGGCCTTCTTCCAGTAGGTCGACGCCGTCTTCTCGTGCTTCCTTGGCCTCCTCCTCCGTGTACATGGTGATCCGAGGCGAGTCGAACTCGATGTCTGTTGGGATGACAGCCTCGGCACCGTACACGAGAAAAAATGGAGTGAAGCCGGTTGACTTGTTGGGTGTAGTGCGCAGGCTCCAGAGGACAGCCGGCAGCTCTTCGAGCCAGCAGCCGGCCGATCGCTCCAGTGGTACAACTAGTCGGGGCTTGATGCCGGAGATGATGAGTCCATTTGCTCGCTCGACCTGGCCGTTTGACTGCGGGTGGGCAACGGACGCTAAGTCCAGTCGGATGCCCTGCGTTGCGCAGAAACGTGCCAGTGCTCCTTTGGCGAAGTTCGTGCCGTTGTCGGTGATGATGCTGTGCGGCACGCCGTACCGAGTAGTGATGTCGGTGATGAATGTCACGGCAGTCGGCCCGTTCAGCTTCTTAATCGGCTTTGCTTCGATCCACTTTGTGAACTTGTCCACAGCGACCAGTAGATGTGTCAAGCCGCCGCGGGCTGTCTTGAAAGGGCCCACCATGTCCAGTCCCCAGACGGCAAAAGGCCAGGTGAGGGGAATGGTCTTGAGTGCAGAAGCCGGCAGGTGTTGCTTGGAGCTAAAAACTTGGCATCCTCTGCAGCTCTTGACTATTTCTTTAGCATCCTCCAAGGCAGTCGGCCAGAAGAAACCATGACGGAAAGCCTTGGCCACAAGTGATCTTGAGGCTGCGTGGTGGCCGCATTCGCCTTGGTGGATGTCTTTGAGGATTGCCACTCCTTTTTCTGGCTCGACGCAACGCTGGAAGACTCCAGTGACGCTTTGCTTCACAAGCTCTCTGTTGATTATTGTGTATGCTGCGGCTCGTCGTTGCACTAGTCTTGCTGAGATCTCATCAGCCGGCAGCTCTCTGCTGACTAGAAACTTGAGGATGGGCTGGGCCCATGACAGAGCTGTGACTTCTTCTTCTGTTAATGTGGCCACCATGACTCGGGTGGGTGGGTTGTGTGGCGTTGAATTGGAGTCGGCCATCGCTTCCTGTGTCGTTGCAGTCCCCGGGCCGACTGCTGCAGTCCCCGGGCCGGGTGCAACTACGGCAGTCCCCGGGCCAGTTGTCGAAGTCCCCGTGCCGCCTGCGGGATTTCTCCAGTCGGGTCCGGCTGTATCTGGCGCAGGCGGTACGAAGATGGAATCCGACTCTGGAGACGGCTTGATGGACGGCTTGAGGAGGCGCTGGAGGGAGACGCCAGTCGGTATGGCTTGTCGGGTGGAGCCGATCCGTGCTAAGGCATCTGCTTGGTCGTTGTCGGCCCTTGGCACGTGAAGGAACTCGCACCCTTCGAAGTATCCGCTTATTTGCTGGACAAGGAAACGATAGCTCGCCATGTTCGCGTCCTTGGCATCCCAGTCGCCAGACGATTGCTGGACCACCAAGTCTGAGTCGCCGTAGCACAGGATCCGGCGTATGCCGAGTTCTTTGGCTAGCCGGAGCCCATGTACGAGCGCCTCGTACTCGGCCACGTTGTTGGAGGCGGCGAAGTGGATCTGCAGCGTGTACTTGAGCTTGTCGCCTTTGGGAGAGGTGAGGACGATGCCGGCTCCCAAGCCGGTGCGCATCTTGGACCCGTCAAAGTGCGTCCGCCAATGGGTAGAGTCGGGAGCCGGCGGTAGGTACTGGGTCTCGGCCCAGTCGACGAGGAAGTCGGCCAATGCTTGCGACTTGATGGCGGTGCGGGGTTGGTAGAAGATTGTGTAGGGCGCTAATGCAATGGCCCATTTTGCCACCCGGCCGGATGCATCCCGGCTGCCTATGATCTCGGCGAGCGGGGCAGTGCATACGACCGTGATGGGGTGCTCTTGGAAGTAGGGCTTCAGTTTCTTGGCAGCGAAGTACACCCCATAGCACATCTTCTGGTAGTGCGGGTAGTTTTGCTTTGAGCTGGATAGCACTTCGCTGAGATAGTACACCGGCCTCTGGACTAGCTGGGCTCGGCCTTCCTCCGGGCGCTGGACCACAACAACAGTGCTGACGACTCGGCTAGTCGCGGCGATGTAGAGGAGCATGGGCTCCTTCTCAGTCGGCGCTGCCAGGACAGGCGGAGTGGTCAACATTTTCTTCAACTCATGGAAGGCTTGGTCGGCTTGATCATTCCACTCGAAGTGAGTGGACTTCTTCATGAGTCGGTACAGGGGGAGAGCCTTCTCGCCTAGTCGGCTGATAAAACGATTCAGGGAGGCTAAACAGCCAGTGAACTTCTGCACATCTCGCAGCTTGGTGGGAATCTCCATCCTCTCGATGGCCTTGATCTTGACGGGGTTGCATTCGATGCCGCGCTCGGAGACCAGGAAGCCCAACAGCTAGCCGGCTGGCACTCCGAACACGCACTTCTCAGGATTGAGCTTGATTTGGAATCGGCGCAAGTTGGCGAATGTTTCCTTCAGGTCTTCCAGCAAGGTACCGTGCTTCTCTGTCTTCACCACAATGTCGTCTACATAGACGTGGGCATTTCTGCCGAGTTGTTTCAAGAGGCATTTCTGCATGCAACGCTGAAAAGTGGCACCGGCATTTCTCAAGCCGAATGTCATAGTCAGGTAGCAAAAAGCTCCAAAGGGTGTGATGAAGGCAGTCTTCAGGCGGTCAGCTGGGTCCAACTTGATCTGATGGTACCCTGAGTACGCATCCAAAAAACTTAACAGCTCGCATCCGGCTGTGGAGTCTATCACTTGGTCAATCCGTGGCAGAGCAAACGGATCCTTTGGGCAGGCCTTGTTCAGACTGGTGTAGTCTATACACATACGCCACTTGTTATTCTTCTTCAGAATCAGAACTGGGTTGGCAAGCCATTCTGGAAAGAACACTTCCATGATAAAGCCAGCGGCAAGGAGCCGGGCTATCTCTTCTCCCACAATTCTTCGCTTCTCTTCTGACAGTCGGCGGAGGGGTTGCTTGACCGGCTTCGCATCAGCTCGGACGTGTAATTTGTGCTCGGCGAAATCCTTCGGGACACCCGGCATGTCCTTTGGGGACCATGCAAAGATGTCTCGATTCTCACGGAGGAAGTCGACGAGCTCGCCTTCCTATTTACTGTCCAAGTTCGCCCCAATGACAGCGAACCTCTCCGGGTTCTCCCGGTCCAGAGGTATCTTCTTTGTCTCTTTGGCAGGCTGGAAGGAGCCCTGCGCATCCCAATCCTTGGGGTTGGGGGACAGGGCCGGCTGCTTGCCGGCCATGGCCACAACCCGTTCCAACATCTTCTTCTCTTCTGCCACCACGAGGGACTCGGCCAGCCGGCTACTGGCCATGGCGCACTCGATGGACTTCTTGTAGTCGCCGGCTACCGTGGTGATCCCCTTCGAGCTCGGCATCTTCATCTTCAGGTAGGCGTAGTGGGGCACAACCATGAACTTGGCCAAAGCAGGTCGGCCAAGAAGTGCATGATCGGGGCTCTCCAAATCCACTACCTCCAACCATATTGCTTCTCGGCGGAAATGATCTTTGTCTCCGAAGAGAACATCCATTTTGATCTTGCCGATTGGGGAGCAAGACAGGCCGGGGACGATACCATGGAAGACGGTGCGGCTCGGCATGAGCTGCTTTGATTTGATGTTCAGCTTCTCCATGGTATCGCGGTACAGTATGTTGATACTGCTTCCGCCGTCTATCAGGACGCGGGAAAACCTGGCTGCTCGCCTCTCCGTCGCGAGGGTGACGTCCAAGACCATTGCATAGGAGCCAGGCGAAGGCATCACCTCTGGGTGGTCGGCCTGGCTCCAGCTGATCGGCTTCTCTGACCAGTGCATGAACTCGGGGGTGCTGGAGGCGACTGCATTCACTTCTTGATGCTGTCGGCGTCCGCTGCGCTTGTCGTCGGCTTGACTGGTGAAGACGACGTAGGCGGCATGCTCTTCGGGGAATTCGTCTTGGATGGCGCCGACTGCCGGCCGAGCCGCCGGCTGCTGGGGGGCTGGAGGCGGCGGGCCGGGAGGCGGAGGCGGCAACATCCCCTCGCCCTTGGTGATGCGGGTGAGCCAGTGGCATTTTCGGGTTGTGTGGTTGGACGGCTTCGCGCCGCTGTGGAACTTGCAGGGGGCGTCGAGGGCTTGTTCGTAGGAGAAAGACGGCTGCCAAGCCGGCCTTCCACCCTTCTTCTTGGGGGCGGGCCGTTCTTCGGGCTGCTCATCTTCAACGGTGGCCACCTGCCAACTGGAGGAAGTCGGCATGGGGCCCTTGCGCTTGTGGTCGTTCTGGTAGGGGCGCCGATTAGGGTCGCCAGCCGGCGTCTTGGGAGCCGGAGCAATCACCTTCCCCGAGGCGTCTACTCGAAGTTCGGTCTTCATTGAGGAGTCGGCGGTGGCGTACTGGTCCGCGATGACCAGCAACTCGTCGAGGGTAGCCGGCTCATCGCAGAGGAGTCGGTGCTTGAGGAGGGTGCCCTCTCGGCACCCGGCGGTGAAGTACTCGATGGCCTGGACCTCATGCACCCCCTCGCAGGAGTTGCGGAGCTCGGCCCACCGCGTGAGGTAGTCGCGGGTCGACTCGTTGGGCCCTTGGACGCAGAGGGAGAGCTGGCGAGGCTTGGGAGGCCGCTTGTAGGTGCTGGTGAAGTTGCGGACGAAGACTTCGGTGAAGTCCAGCCAACTGTTGATGCTGTAGGGCTTGAGGCTGTTGAGCCATGTGCGCGCCGTGCCTTGCGTCATGAGGGGGACGTACTTCACGGCGACGCGCCGATTGCCGTTGGCTATGCTGACGGCCGTGGAGTAGTCGATGAGCCAATCCTTCGGCTTCACCGAGCCATTGTACTTGGGCGTTTCTCTGGGGAGCGAGAACCCTTTGGGGAAGGGCTCGTCGCGGATGCGGGGGCCAAAGCATGGCGGGCCGACATCGTCTTCTTCTTCTAACGCCAAGGATCGAGCAAGGCGGTCGATCCTGTGGCGGGCGTCGTTCTCGCCGACTCCTTCTCGGCGGCCGAGTTGGTCGCCAAGAGTCGGGTGTGTGATAGGCGGCGGAGTGAGGCGTCTTTCTCTTCGAGGCGGGGGAGGAGGCAGATTTCCTTGGTGCTCTACTACTCGAGGGCGGCCCTCCGCGTCGCGCTCGATGGTGATGCGAGTCCGGCCGCGGCTAGCAGCCGGCTCCTTGTCTTTCTTTTGGCGTGTGCCGCTCGCAGTCGGCGAGCGGGACGTCGCGGCGTGCTCCCGGCGCGGGGGATGACTATCAGCACGGGCGCCGGCTTCGTGCCGTTCTGCAGCCGCGTCGATCAGCTGCTGGATCCGTCTTGTCATGTTGGGGAGCTCGTCGGCTCTCAGCCCATTGAGCTCTTTTGCGGCCGCCTGGGCGGCTCGCAAATTCTCGAGCGGGGTGGCGTAGACGGGGCGATCTGCCCCCAGCATGCTGGCGACGGCCGCGCCGCGCTTCTGGACGAAGCCGGCTCGGCTCGGGCCGCTAGACGGCGGCGTACCGAAGGCGGCGCGGTCGACTTCGCGCTGGTGGGCCTCGGTGAGGCGTCTCATGGAGGCTATCTTCTGGCCCTCCGCGATGAGGGCGAGGCGGCGTGCCTCCAGGGTCTCGGCGTCGGCGTCGGCCGGGATGGGGACGGAGAGGTCGTGCATCGCTGCTTGCAGGGCGTCGTGGGCATTCTCGCCCGAGTTGGCGACGTGGCTGATGACCAGCACTTCGGTGACAGCGCTGCTGCCGCTGTCAGCTCGAGGGAGGGGGTCGTCGAAGACCACCACGTCGGAGGGGTAGGCGTCAAGCGATGCTGTGTCGGAGTCGATGAGCATCGGGTCGGTGGAGCCGACCGACTCCATGTCTGCAGCAGGCTCGCTGGAGACGTGAAGCTGGTCGAGGAGGCTGACGAGGCGGTTCTCGGGGTAGTCGGTGCCTGCGTCGGACGCAGGCTCGTCGGAGACGCGAGTCTCGCCGAGCAGATCGGCAAGGCGGCTCGCTGCGCAGGCGTCGTCGACGCCTTGCAGGGCGTCGAGGCAAACGCCGTCGGGCGCAGCAGGCTGGCTGCGCTCGCGGGGGAGGAAGAGGGTTCCCGTCCAGAACAGGTCTCCGGACGACGATGCACCTGGCCCCACTGTGGGCGCCAAATGTCGGGTGGTTGGTGCGACATATGCCAACGGATGGCTTATCTGTGTGGGTGCCAATAAGACGTCGCCGGTGCCTGGAAACGGGATGAGGCGAAGACATGCACGCCGGCGGATCTTACCCAGGTTCGGGGCTCTCCGAGGAGATAACACCCCTAGTCCTGCTCTGCGGGGTCTCCGCATGATCACCAGATCAGGAAAGGTAGCTACGATCGCTCCTAGAGCTGTTTTGGGGTTCAAGGGAGAAGAAGATCAAGGCTAGCTCTAACTTCTCTCTATCTATGGTGTGTGTGCTATGCTTAGAAGCCAACCCTTTGCATGGGTGCTCCGGGGGGTTTATATAGGCCTACCCCCGGGGTACAATGGTAATCCGACTGGGCGCTGGTCCCATCCGTCAGTGTCTACGCTCGCCGGCTTCTCCGCCGGCAGTTGGGTCCCGCCGACTGGTGGGTCCCGCCGGCTGCCGGTTTCTAGGTCGACAGGCCGGCCCCACCGCCTAGGGTCTTGTCGGCGGCTGCTTACTGTAGCCTCGCCTCTGATGACGAGGGCTTTGTCGAGGTAAGCGTGGCTACAGTGGGCCGCCTCGGGGGCTCTCACTGTAGCCTTACCTCGTCTTGTCTCCTTAATGGGCTCCTGCTTCGAGGAAGGGAGTAGCCGGCTTCTGGGGGCCGGCTACGCCCTTGGCCGACTGGGAAAGGCCGGGCCGCCTTCACGCCTCTCTCTGGCTGAAGGGGCCCGCCGCCCGTGGGCCGTACGGGAGTCTGTCGTGGATGACGTTGAGGCTAGCATGGCTACAGTGCCGAGCCGCACGGGAGACGGCCGTCCCGTACGGCCTCCTGTAACCATGCCCGCTTCGGGCTTCGGGGGTAGTGGGCCGCACTGTGGCCACACCCCGTCTTGTCGCCGTTATGTGGGAGTAGCTTGGGTGGTTGTGATCTCGGCCGGCTTCTTGGAGTCGGTGCTCTTGGAGGCCGGCTCCTTGGAGTCGGCCACCCCGTAGTCGTCCCGGGGAGAGGTTGCTGAGGCTGGGTCGCCTTTCGGGAGTCGGCTTCAGAGGTAGCCGGCCAGGGAAGGCGGCCCAATGCTTGGAGTGTTGGGAGGCCCAAAGGCCTGATAATTTTTCTGAAGAACCAGGGTTAGTCGGTTAGGCTACCCGTGGCCATTTACTCCGACAAGCATCCAGACCCATATAAGCTCAGATGGCAGGGAAAATTTGTGACAATAACACATCAAGTAGAGGTGACTTTTGGATTTTGTGGATTTACAAATTCAGTTTTCTGTGATGTTCTTCCATATGTCATATGTATATGTGTAGCTTGATACTTGGTAAATCTTGGATAAAAAAGAGGGAGCTACAGATTGATAAATCTGGCTATTTTTCTTGGAGGAAATTTCAGATTTTTCGTAGTGGTCGATGGATTTATTTTGAAGCATACTCTTCCAAAGAATATTTGGAAGATCGTAAGAGAAGAGATCGAGCACATGCTGCAATTAATGCAAAGAAAGAAGTAGAGCAGATCTTGCTAGAAAAGAAAAAGGCTAAGGATAGTCTTGTTGGAACTAAAAATATTTCTTCACACGAGAAGAACAAAGAGAAACCAGCAGTACCAACGAGTGGGCAGAATATGCAACTTAAGAGGGTACATGATGAAGATAGCATGACCGTGAGCGGAGGTCAGCGCACGAGTTTATTTTAGACTCGGTGTGACATTAAGGGTACATCATGCAAGTTAATAATTGATGGCGGTAGCTGCACTAATGGCATCAACAAGATGTTGGTGGAGAAGCTTGGTTTGTCGACATGGCGATATGATGAACCATATCATTTGGAGTGGTTGAACAATTGTGAGAAGCTCAAAATTACACATAAGGCACGTGTAACATTTTCTGTTGGGCAGTATGTTGATGAGGTGGAATGCAATATTTTACCAATGAAAGTCTGCGGTTTGTTACTAGGCCGACCTTGGCAGTATGACCGCAGTGTCCAACATGCTGAAAGGACCAACACATACACTCTTATTTATAATGGAAAGCAAAGGACACTTAAATCGATGAACGAGAAATTAATTCGCTCAGATGTGATATTGATAGTGCGAAAGAAGATGGCTCCCAAGAACAACATGAAACCAAAGATGGTTTCTCTTCCGGTGAAGGAGGATGATATTCTTTCAGTAAAGAAGGTCTCTAGAGTTACCACGAAGCCGAGGACGGCTTCATTTCAAGGGAGAGAGGATGATGTGACCGTAAATGCAAGAGATAATCCTCCAAACATGTTACAAATTGGCTCTTTTAGCTTTGAGGTGCCGCCAACTGAACCGGAGAAGGATGCAGTGAAGCCAAACTTCAGAACCCCTCCAAACTGCAGTAATATTGGTACTATTTTCATGTCCGGTGGAGTAGTTCCAATCGTACGAGCAAAATTATTATTTTAAATTATGTGATCAGCGTGGCCGATGATCAACGTGGCCGTATTGATTAATTAGCATTCTAATTAAAAGAGTACTACCCAGGACAGAGGTCCTCATACAAGTTTGTTATTAGGTAGTTTAGTTTTTTTCCTCCGAGATGTAAAAGGAGAGGATCTAGCGTGTTAGTTTGGGTCAAATCGGTTATAGTATTTTAGGGCCTACGGCCGGTGGAGTCTCCAATATAAAAGGAGCTCTCGTCTTGTATTCGGAGGCAGGTTGAATTTTGAGGTTTATACATCAGTGGCCCTCTGGGCGTTCGTTTTGTTTATCTTTGTGGAATTTTCTAAATTGAAGATTTTACTTTGGCAAGAGGATTTTAGTGCGTACACTGAGAATTTTCTAGCTATTGGCTCGAGGTCCGTCGTCACCGACGGGTTTACGCGCTGGTTACGTCTACCACGGCGGGAGGTTCTTGGTGTGTCGAGGAATTGTTCGTTGGTTGTCATCACCCCGTCTTCAGGTTACGCGTACTGTTCGCTTAATTGGGAGATTTTACCGTGGATCTTGAAGGAGTTCGTTGCATCGTAAAAGATCGGGCCGAGGTCGTGCCTACATCAGGACGGCCAATGGGCGGGCGAGCTCCGTGTCCGGGATGAGCAATTGCTCCGGCGGCGTCCGGAAGTACGACAAGATTTGCATCTGGGAGTCGGGCGGCGACATCACCTGCAACATTGTGGACGGGGCCGCCCTGGTGGACGACGCGCGGAGGAGCGTGAGGATGGAGGGCGGCGGGGAGAGCGGGGCGCTTCTGCCTCCACCGTCCCCGACGCTGCGCATTGCCAAGTGGGTGTCCCCGCCACTGGCGAAGCAACATGGGGAGACCATCGTCAAGGGGCACAAGCACTACGAGCTTATGCTGAACTTGCAGCTCGGGATCAGGTGGGTTGCTTCTGTCATCTTCCTTCGTCAACGAGTCTGAAACTCTGAATTACGAAGATTTTGGAACTTTTGGTTGTGGAATTCGATCAACTAGAGAAATTTGCAATTCCTTTCAGTACCTTTGCTTCACACAGAGTTACAGGAATATAAGCAAGACTGAAATGTGTGTTCATGAAGCCTATAGACGCTAACAATATTTTAGTGACCTTGGATGCTATAAAACCTACATAGACTTTTCTCCCGTAGTAGCGTGCTTCCAGTTTGTTGGTTCATGGACGGTCAGATGGTATTTCATCTAGCTCTTCTAGCGCTGTATAACACATCAATTGGTTTCTTCTTGTTCAAATTTGAAAACCTGTGAAGTAGAAGAATGTCTTTTTTATAGGATGCCTATGCTTAGAGGCTTATAAATCGAGTATTTTCTAATGTGGTGCAAATTTTTGTGTTGTTCTTATGGCCCATGGTCCTACGTAAAGTATTCCAATACATTTTCGCAAATCAGTTTTTATATTCTTCACGTAACACATGTTCATGTCCAATCGGGGATGGATTGAAGTGGTGCTGGGACATGTATAGAGAAGGAGCCCACCATATATATGGAGACAGGTTTTGAATTGGGGTGTGTTGTTTCCTACCTGATGGTGTTGACGTTAGATGAGGGATCTCAATATAAGTAGAATGTCACACATATGAATGTTGTATCTGCGATGATTCATAGAAAACAAGCCAAGAGAATGATTCATCAGTTGCATATCTTTTTTTATGTTCTACATGTTATTTCTTTCTCTTTAAGTTGGTCTGTTGTTAAAAAAAACCCCAGAGAATATAACTATATGAGTAGCGTAGTTAAGTGTGTTCAAGAAGTATATGTAGGAAAAAATAGACTGCTAGGCGTAAAAACTCGAGCTGGCTACAAAGGTACGCACATGCAGAACGTACAACGAATTTTCAGAAACTATATCAAAACAAACACATACTGAACCAATGGGTGCGGCGTGCTGCCGCACATGCTTCGGTGGATCAACTTGAATAGTTGGCTGGTGATGATATGTCTCTTAGGACCAGCAAGGATGGTTTGATTCATATCATCAGATGTAAAATTCACTACCATTACATTATGATCAATATCTTAGGTCTAAGGAGAGAACAAGAGCTTCATACTTCCAGTGCCTACTATTACTACATGTTGTAGATCACTTAAGTATGTATCAACTAGATGTATCTTTTTTTCTCATGAACTACTCTGGCACGAATCAAGTCTTGGGACAACTTATCAAATATTAAAAAAAAACTAAATATCTTATCAATCCATGTGGCGCGGCGTGCCGCCGCGCACTACTCGCTAGTAGGAATTATGTGACCATAGTTTTTATTGTTCTTGATATTGATTGCTGATGTCTACTATGCAACCTTCTTCTTGTAGACGTTGTTGGGCCTCCAAGTGCAGAGGTTTGTAGGACAGTAGCAAATTTCCCTCAAGTGGATGACCAAAGGTTTATCAATCCGTGGGAGGTGTAGGATGAAGATGGTCTCACTCAAACAACCCTGCAACCAAATAACAAAGAGTCTCTTGTGTCCCCAACACACCCAATACAATGGTAAGTTGTATAGGTGCACTAGTTCGGCGAAGAGATGGTGATACAAGTGCAATATGGATGGTAGATATAGGTTTTTGTAATCTAAAAATATAAAAACAGCAAGGTAGCAAGTGATAAAAGTGAGCGTAAACGGTATTGCAATGCTAGGAAACAAGGCCTAGAGTTCATACTTTCACTAGTGCAAATTCTCTCATCAATAATAATATAATTGGATCATATAACTATCCCTCAACATGCAACAAAGAGTCACTCCAAAGTCACTAATAGCGGAGAACAAACGAATAGATTATTGTAGGGTAGGAAACCACCTCAAAGTTATTCTTTCGGATCGATCTATTCAAGAGTTCGTACTAGAATAACACCTTAAGACACATATCAACCAAAACCCTAATGTCACCTAGATACTCCAATGTCACCTCAAGTATCCATGGGTATGATTATACGATATGCATCACACAATCTCAGATTCATCTATTCAACCAACACAAAGAACTTCAAAGAGTGCCCCAAAGTTTCTACCGGAGAGTCAATACGAAAACGTGTGCCAACCCCTATGCATAAGTTCAGAATGTTACGGAACCCGCAAGTTGATCACCAAAACATACATCAAGTAGATCACGTGAATAACCCATTGTCACCACAGATAAGCACATGCAAGACATACATCAAGTGTTCTCAAATCCTTAAAGACTCAATCCGGTAAGATAACTTCAAAGGGAAAACTCAATCCATTACAAGAGAGTAGAGGGGGAGGAACATCATAAGATCCAACTATAATAGCAAAGCTCGCGATACATCAAGATCGTGCCAAATCAAGAACACGAGAGAGAGAGATCAAACACATAGCTACTGGTACATACCCTCAGCCCCGAGGATGAACTACTCCCTCCTCGTCATGGAGAGCGCCGGGATGATGAAGATGGCCACCGGTGAGGGATCCCCCCTCCGGCAGGATGCCGGAACAGGGCCCCGATTGGTTTTTGGTGGCTATAGAGGCTTGCGGCGGCGGAACTCCCGATCTAGGTTATGTTCTGGGGGTTTCTGTATATATAAGAGGTTTTGGCGTCGGGAACAAGTCAGGGGGTCTCCGGGCTGTCCACGAGGTAGGGGGGCGCGCCCAGGGGGGTGGGCGTGCTTCCCACCCTCGTGGGCAGCCCGGGACTCTTCTGGCCCAACTCTTTTACTCCATGGCCTTCTTCTGGTCCAAAAATAAGCTCTGTCAAGTTTCAGGTCAATTGGACTCCGTTTGGTTTTCCTTTTCTGCGATACTCAAAAACAAGGAACAAACAGAAACTGGCACCGGGCTCTAGGTTAATAGATTAGTCCCAAAATTCATATAAAATAGCATATAAATGCATATAAAACATCCTGGAAGGATAATATAATAGCATACTTCATAAATTATAGATACATTGGAGACGTATCAGCATCCCCAAGCTTAATTCCTGCTCGTCCTCGAGTAGCTAAATGATAAAAGAAATAATTTATGAAGTGTGAATGTTAGCAAGTGCATAAGTTTGATCAATGATAGTTCCAATCACTTTTTCTAGCATCATTATATGTCATAACAGTAGCTCATATCATAAAGCTTCTCATGATCAAGTAACATGCTATTCACATGTTAAAGTATAGATCATAAACTTTCTTGAAAACTAACAAACCGTTCTCAGTCATCAAACAATTGCAATTCATCTTATTTTCAGGAAGGGTCTATGTAAGAGCTTTGATTTAGCAAATCCCACATACTCAACTATCATATAGTCTTCCATGATTGCTACCACTCAAAGCATATTTTTAGAACAAATAGCATCCATCGAACACACAGAAAGATAGGGGCTTAATGTTTCGCCTCCCAACTTATTTATCATATAGATAATTGTCAACAATAATAATTCATGATCAAATATATTTGAATGGCCATATATGCTTAGATCTTTCTCCACCACATGATGCTTGCCAACTAAAAAGTAGGTTGGAATGAGAAGGAATACTACTGACTCTTGCATAAAAGTAAAAGAAAAACCCTTCGCAGAGGGAAGCAGGGATTTGCAGAGGTGCCAGAGCTCGAAGCTAAAACAGAGATGAAAATAATTTTGAGAGGTATGCTTTCATTGTCAACATAACGACCAAGAGTTCCCAATATCTTCCATACTAGATACATTATAGGCAGTTCCCAAACAGAAAGATAAAGATTTTACTCCCCCTCCACCAACAATCACACTCCACGGCTTGTCCGAAACAACGGGTGCCGTCGAACTATCAACAATCCTAGGGGAGTTTGTTTAAATTAATTGCGAATTTGTTTTTGATCTTTTGATCATAGGACTGGGCATCCCACTTACCAGCCATTTTCTCGTGAATGATGAGCGGAGTCCACTCATTGTGAGAATAACCCACCTAGCATGGAAGATACTGACAGCCCCTAGTCGCTACATGAGCGATTCGGGCATACAAAACAGATTATTATTTGAAGGTTTAGAGTTTGGCACATGCAAATTTACTTGGAACGACAGGTAAATACCACATATAGGTAGATATGATGGACACTCATGGAATAAACTTGGTTCAAGGAATTTGGATGCACAAGCAGTATTCCCGCTTAGTACGGATATTTTGGCTAGCAAAGGATTCTAAATAGCAAGCGCCACATGTTAGAGGATCCATAACAATATAACTTCTATACAAATATACCCAAGCATAACTCATTATGTTGTCTTCATTGTCCAACTTCAACTAATTTGCTCAGGTTTGAAAATAATTAATGGGGCTCACTATCATAGAAGATGTCCAAGATAGTATATTTATATGTGAAATCTCTCTTCCTTCAATATTCTTTCATGAATTGTTCAAGTGACCAACACAATGTTTGCTAACCTTCAATAAATTTACCACCTCTACTTCTTATATGTGAAGTCATTACTCCCCATGGGAAAGGCATATGAAACATATATAATTTCAGATTTATGACATTCAAATCATTCAACCATTTACTCATAGGATATAAGTGAAGCACACGAGTAAATGACAAACTACTCCAAAAAGATATAAGTGAAGATCAATGAATAGTTAAATAATTATGTAGCTTTGTGAAGACTCTCTCTCATTTAAGAATTTCAGATCTTGGTATTTTATTCATACAGCAAGCAAAACAAAACAAAACAAAATAAAATTACATTTCAAGGATAGCACTCATCATGTGAAGAAGCAAAAACTTAGGCTCAACCGATACTAACCGATAATTGTTGAAGAAGAAAGGTGGGATGCCTATCGGGGCATCCCCAAGCTTAGATGCTTGAGACTTCTTGAAATATTATCTTGGGGTGCCCTAGGGCATCCCCAAACTTGAGCTTTTGTGTCTCCTTAATTACTCTCATATCACGGTTGCCTAAATCTCGAAAGCTTCATCCACACCAAACTCAACAAGAACTCGTGAGATAAGTTAGTACAAACCAATGCAAAAACCTTATCATTTTCTACTGTAACAAATCACTAAAATTATTACTCAACATTGCAGACTAAATGCCTCTGCATATTTAATACTCCTATCCTCAAACAGAATCATTAAACAAGCAAACATATGCAAACAATGCAAATATAACAGCAATCTACCAAAACAGTACAGTCTGTAAAGAATGCAAGATTCATCATACTTCCCTAACTCCAAACATTATGAAATACTACCACACTGTAGAAAATTTATCAGAGCTCAATATGCAAAAAGTTTCAACATTTTATCATATTCTGACTTTTCTAGGGAATTTTTGCAACAACGGTAAACTATCTGTTTTAAACCAGCAACATGTATACTTGCAAAATAAGCATGGTAAATGCTATCCTTGACATTTTTATTGAAAATAGAGATGCAAAACATTATTCTAAATAAAAGCAAGCAAATACTAACAAAATAAAATGATGCTCCAAGCAAAACACACATCATGTGGTGAATAAAAATATAGCTCCAAGTAAAGTTACCGATGAACGAAGACAAAAGAGGGGATGCCATCCAGGGCATCCCCAAGCTTAGGTTCTTGGTTGTCCTTGAATATTACCTTGGGGTGCTTTGGGCATCCCCAAGCTTAGTCTCTTGCCACTCCTTATTCCATAGTCCATCGAATCTTTACCCAAAACTTGAAAACTTCACAACACAAAACTCAACAGAAAACTCGTAAGCTCCGTTAGTATAAGAAAATAAATCACCACTTAGGTACTGTTGTGAACTCATTCTAAATTCATATTGGTGTAATATCTACTGTATTCCAACTTCTCTATGGTTCATACCCTCAGATACTACTCATAGATTCATCAAAATAAGCAGACAACACATAGAAAATAGAATCTGTCAAAAACAGAACAGTCTGTAGTAATCTGCATCAAACGCAAACTTCTGGAACTCAGAAAAATCTACCAAAATAGGACGACCTAGATATTTTGATTATTGATCTACTGCAATTGGAATCAGTATTTTATCACTTTCTGGCGATTTTTAACAATTGTTTTCGTGAGCAGAAAGTTTCTGTCTTTTTCAGCTAGATCAAATAATTATCATCCAAGAAGTTCATATAGGTCTTACTTAGCACAAATACTAATTAAAACATAAAACCACATCTAAACAGAGGCTAGATGATTTATTTATTACTAAACAGGAACAAAAATCAAGGAACAAAAATAAAATTAGGTTGCCTCCCAACAAGCGCTAACGTTTAACGCCCCTAGCTAGGCATGATGATTTGAATGATGCTCACCTAAAAGATAAGAATTGAAACATAAAGAGAGCATCATGAAGAATATGACTAGCACATTAAGTCTAACCCACTTCCTATGCATAGGGATTTTGTGAGCAAACAACTTATGGGAACGATAATTAACTAGCATAGGAAGGCAAAGCAAGCAAATCTTCAAGATTTTCAACACATAGAGAGGAAACTTGATATTATTGCAATTCTTACAAGCATATATTCCTCCCTCATAATAATTTTCAGTAGCATCATGAATAAATTCAATAATATAACCATCACATAAAGCATTCTTTTCATGATCTACTTGCATAGAAATTTTACTACTCTCCACATAAGCAAATTTATTCTCATCAATAGTAGTGGGAGCAAACTCAACAAAATAACTATCATGTGAAGCATAATCCAATTGAAAGTCAAAATCATGATGACAAGTTTCATGGTTATATTTATTCTTTATAGAATACGTGTCATCACAATAATCATCATAAATAGGAGGCATGCTTTCATCATAATAAATTTGCTCATCAAAACTTGGGGACTAAACATATCATCTTTATCAAACATAGCATCCCCAAGCTTGTGGCTTTGCATATCATTAGCATCATGGATATTCAAAGAATTCATACTAACAACATTGCAATCATGCTCATCATTCACATATTTTATGCCAAGCATTCTATGTAATTCTTCTTCTAGTACTTGAGCACAATTTTCCTTCCCATCATTTTCACGAAAGACATTAAAAAGATGAAGCATATGAGGCATCCTCAATTCCATTTTTTTGTAGTTTTATTTTATAGACTAAAGTAGTGATAAAACAAGAAACAAAAAGATTCAATTGCAAGATATAAATATATACCTTCAAGCACTCACCTCCCCGGCAACGGCGCCAGAAAAGAGCTTGATGTCTACTACGCAACCTTCTTCTTGTAGACGTTGTTGGGCCTCCAAGTGCAGAGGTTTGTAGGACAGTAGCAAATTTCCCTCAAGTGGATGACCAAAGGTTTATCAATCCGTGGGAGGTGTAGGATGAAGATGGTCTCTCTCAAACAACCCTGCGACCAAATAACAAAGAGTCTCTTGTGTCCCCAACACACCCAATACAATGGTAAGTTGTATAGGTGCACTAGTTCGGCGAAGAGATGGTGATACAAGTGCAATATGGATGGTAGATATAGGTTTTTGTAATCTAAAAATATAAAAACAGCAAGGTAGCAAGTGATAAAAGTGAGCGTAAACGGTATTGCAATGCTAGGAAACAAGGCCTAGGGTTCATACTTTCACTAGTGCAAGTTCTCTCATCAATAATAATATAATTGGATCATATAACTACCCCTCAACATGCAACAAAGAGTCACTCCAAAGTCACTAATAGCGGAGAACAAACGAATAGATTATTGTAGGGTACGAAACCACCTCAAAGTTATTCTTTCAGATCGATCTATTCAAGAGTTCGTACTAGAATAACACCTTAAGACACATATCAACCAAAACCCTAATGTCACCTAGATACTCCAATGTCACCTCAAGTATCCATGGGTATGATTATACGATATGCATCACACAATCTCAGATTCATCTATTCAACCAACACAAGGAACTTCAAAGAGTGCCCCAAAGTTTCTACCGGAGAGTCAATACGAAAACGTGTGCCAACCCCTATGCATAAGTTCAGAATGTTACGGAACCCGCAAGTTGATCACCAAAACATACATCAAGTAGATCACGTGAATATCCCATTGTCACCATAGATAAGCACATGCAAGACATACATCAAGTGTTCTCAAATCCGTACAGACTCAATCCGGTAAGATAACTTCAAAGGGAAAACTCAATCCATTACAAGAGAGTAGAGGGGGAGGAACATCATAAGATCCAACTATAATAGCAAAGCTCGCGATACATCAAGATCGTGCCAAATCAAGAACACGAGAGAGAGAGATCAAACACATAGCTACTGGTACATACCCTCAGCCCCGAGGGTGAACTACTCCCTGCTCGTCATGGAGAGCGCCGGGATGATGAAGATGGCCACCGGTGAGGGATCCCCCCTCCGGCAGGATGCCGGAACAGGGTCCCAATTGGTTTTTGGTGGCTATAGAGGCTTGCGGCGGCGGAACTCCCGATCTAGGTTATGTTCTGGGGGTTTCTGTATATATAAGAGGTTTTGGCGTCGGGAACAAGTCAGGGGGTCTCCGGGCTGTCCACGAGGTAGGGGGGCACGCCCAGGGGGGTGGGCGTGCCTCCCACCCTCGTGGGCAGCCCGGGACTCTTCTGGCCCAACTCTTTTACTCCATGGCCTTCTTCTGGTCCAAAAATAAGCTCCGTCAAGTTTCAGGTCAATTGGACTCCGTTTGGTTTTCCTTTTCTGCGATACTCAAAAACAAGGAAAAAACAGAAACTGGCACTGAGCTCTAGGTTAATAGGTTAGTCCCAAAATTCATATAAAATAGCATATAAATGCATATAAAACATCCTAGAAGGATAATATAATAGCATGAATACTTCATAAATTATAGATACATTGGAGACGTATCAATTGCAAACCGTCTTGTCCAATTATTCTTGGTAGACCGTTTTTACGTACTATTGGTGCCGTGATTGATATGAAAGAAGGCAATATTAAATTTCAATTTCCATCAAGGAAGGGTATGGAGCACTTCCCTAGAACTAGAATTAGACCACCATATGAATCAATCATGAGGGCATCTTATGTATCTAGAAGCAAAGATGAAAACACTTAGATCCTTTGCTTTATGCCTAGCTAAGGGCGTAAAACGATAACGCTTGTTGGGAGGCAACCCAATGAATAAAATTTATTTTTGCTTTTTGCTTTCTGTTCTTGAGTGTTTGCACAATTATGCTACTGTTATGATTGTGTTTTTTGTGTTTTAATTAATTTTTGTGCCAATCAAAGCCTTTTGGATCATATTGGGTGATAGTAGATTTGATCTTGCAGAAAAACAGAAACTTTTGCCTGACGAAAATAATTCTCATTTTTAACAGAAGAGCGATTTTGAGTTGATTCTTTTTGCAGAACATTAATATACAAAATTTTCACGTGGTCCTAATTTTTTAGAATTTTTGGAGTTACAGAAGTATCCGAAATATCCAGATTGCTACAGACTGTTCTGTTTTTGACAGATTCTGTTTTCTTTGCGTTGTGTGCTTGTTTTGATGATTCTATGGTTTTCTTTGATGAGTTTTTGCCATAGAAAAGTTGGAATACAGTAGATATAATGCAAGAATAAAATATGAATTGGTTTTCTACATTACTTATAGTAGTGATTTGTTTTCTTATACAAACGTATCTCACGAAGGTTTATTGAGTTTTGTGTGATTGAAGTTTTCAAGTTTTGGGTGATGTTACAATGGATGAAGGAATATGGAGTAAGAAGAGCCTAAGCTTGGGGATGCCCATGGCATCCCAAGCTATTATCCAAAGAGAAGCAAGCAACTAAGCTTGGGGATGCCCCGAGTGGCATCCCCTCTTTCTTCTAACGAGCATCGGTATTTTACTCGGAGCTATATTTTTATTCGTCACATACTATGAGTTTTTCTTGGAGCGTCTTGTATGATACGAGTCTTTGCTTGTTTTGATTTTTATTTTAAGTCTTGAATCCTTGCTAGACACACCAATTTGAGAGATCCAAAATTATGCCATGACTTGTTAGAATTGCTCTCTATGCTTCACTTAAATTTTTATGAGCTATGGAATTGCTCTAATGATTCACTTATATCTTTTTGAGCACGGTGTGCTTTAGTATTTTTTTAATAAATTCTCTCTTGCTTCACTTAAATTAATTTGAGAGAAAGAAATATTATGCTCATGATCTTCACTTATATTTGTTTGAGCTTATCAAAAGCAACACATGAAAATTAGTTCCAAAGTTATAGGTATCCAAGAAGGATATAATAAAAACTTTCATGAAGATCATTGGACAAAATAAACTTGATTCCTTGTAATAGTTTTGAGATATGATGATGTGATATGTGAGTCGTGTTGATGAGTAATTATGCTTTAGTAAGAATATTGGTGTTAAGGTTTGTGATTCCCTATGCAAGCACGAAATTATGCAATGAAATTATATACTACTTGTGGTGCATTATCCAGTGTTAATTATGCTTAATTTATGAAGTGTGAATGCTAGCGTAGTGCATAAGTTTGATCAACGATAATTCCAAACACTTTTTGTAGCATCATTATATATCGTAAATAGTAGCTCATCTCATAAAGCTTCTCATGATCAAGTAACAAGCTATTCACATGTTGAAGCATAGACCACAAACTTTCTTGAAAACTAACAAATTATATTCTCAGTCATCAAACAATTGCAATTCATCTTATTTTCAGGAAGAGTCTATGTAAGAGCTTTGATTTAGCAAATTCCACATACTCAACTATCATATAGTCTTCCGTGATTGCTAACACTAAAAGCATATTTTTAGAACAAATAGCATCCATCGGACACAGAGAAAGATAGGGGCTTAATGTTTCGCCTCCCAACTTATTTATCATATAGATAATTGTCAACAATAATAATTCATGATCAAATATATTTGAATGGCCATATATGTTTGGATCTTTCCCACCACATGATACTTACCAACTAGAGAATAATTGGGGTTGAAATGAGAAGGAATACTACTGAATTTTGCATAAAAGTAAAAGATAGGCCCTTCGCAGAGGGAGGCAGGGATTTGTAGAGGTGGCAAGGCTCGAAGTTTTTAAAACAGCGATTAATATAATTTTGAGAGGTATTGACGGTGTCCTGGACTAGGGGGTACTCATCACGTCGTCTCCCGACCAGGTGGATCGAGCCGAGGACCCCCACGACGGTTCACTATTGGGCCAGTTCGGGCAGCCCATGCTGCATACAAGGGATATTCACAAGACTTGGTGCCCAAGATGAGGACTCTTCTAAACACTAGGCCTCTAGTACATTATATAAACCGAGGCCAGGGTAGTCAATAGATCAATTGATATTCATTAGAACAATCTCGTGGTAGATACATGTACCCTGTACTACACCCATATCAATACAATCAAAAGTAGAACGTAGGGTTTTACCTCCATCAAGAGGGCCCAAACCTGGGTAAAATCCGTGTCCATGTTACCATCGCTCCAAGACGCCTAGCTTAGGACCCCTACTACGAGATATGTCTGATTTGACACCGACAATGGTGCTTTCATTGAGAGCCTTCTAGGTGATCGTCACGGATCGATGAGATGATCAGGTGATATTTTTTCAGCTAGATCTATTCAGTATAAACTGTCCTTTTTGCAAGATTATGGTTGCTGGCACGAGCCACCCTATTCGCAGTTAAATCAAGATCAGAAAATGTATCCGGCGACTGGCCGTACGCCCGGACCGGCCTTCGCTGCAGCTCTCACGCATTGCAGCCGAGAAGCCATCAAGCGGCGCCCCAGCCGAGGAACCACGCCGCATGGACTACTATTGCTGGCGTGCCGCTAGGCTCAGTGGCAGCCGCAGGGAGACTTGATATTTTCTTTATCATTTAATTAAGCTGAGGTTCACTACTGCAGGATGCTGCTAACGCGACACTACGATCAGAGACCCTTTGACTAGACTGTGTGCGACACATTAATCGCAAACATGATGTAAAAAACCATAAAAAAGATGCAAAACGTTTGTGATGGCGGGTACATCAAAAACGGTTCAGATTTTACTTGCGTGTGCGATGCCGGGCATACGGTTGATCCAGATGAACTGTTTGCGATTAGACAGAAGAACAGAAACGGGCAGCCATATCAATGTGTGTGAGATATATGGCATACAGTTCGCTCGGATGAACTGTTTGCTATTAGCACTGGTACAACGAGGTGCTATACAAACGGTTTTTACCCCTTTCCACGACAACGTTTGGAACCGTCACCTAGTGAGTGACTGCGATAGGGGGGTCCTTCCCACATGACCCAGAAACCGTCGGGGATATGCCCTCCTAGCACACACGCTCGGCAAAATGATGTCATGTGCGACCGGCGAGCGACCAAATACGGTTATACATAAAGTAGTGCTAAAAAAACAATTATACAGGCGAAATCGTTTCCGGTCATAAGTACATCCCACACAGTCAGTCCCCGCTAAACGTTTCTGTTCGTATATACATCCCACACAGTCACTTCAAGGAAAACGTTTGCGCAAGGTGGCCTAACACAAATAGTTTTCAAGAGAATGTCGTGTGTGATTGTTCATTGATCCAACACGGTTTATTCCTAGAAACTGTGTGCATTGCCTGAGGTCATCGCCCACGGTTTTTTCTCAATAACCGTTTGCAATAGGAAAACCCAATTAGCAGGCTAATTGCCCTATTATTTATAATCCATTTATTAATCTAATTGACATTCATATTAAGCACATAATATATTTCATTTCCATATTAAGGAAGCAGGATTTCATAATTGAAGTACATCCGAGTACAACATGATATAGCTTCAAGACTCAGCTACCCCATTACACAACTGCACCAGCACCAAGTTTCACATGCAACATTTAGAACCTTTCGAAATTAGCATCATAGATGGTACATAGAAAGATGCATCTCATCTGGAAAACCGCCGAAGCGGAAGGCGAATATTGAGCCTTCATTCATGTTGAAGGTCTTTGCAAGTTTAGGCCAGTGCCTGTGGATGATTGACCGTCCATCCTTCATCCTCTTCAGGAACACTTCAATATTGAACCATGGGTGTTGTATGAAGACTTTCCTTGCCTCCTGACCATAGAGGTGGTTTGAGAGGTAATCATCAGTGAACTGCTTTGGAAAGGCCTGAAAACAAGGATGTGCATAAATATCTTCTCTATATTGGAAATGGGGCAAAGGAATAAAAAAAGGCAAGGTATAATAGTTAGTACCATCTTTTAGTGAACTGATGTCTTCTTCATTGTGCAGACAAAGATTTTGTTGTTTTTTGCCGCTAATTTCTTTATCCTAACAATCTTTCTGAGTTTCTTGACTTGATTGATATTCATGGATAACTCATTTCCCCATATGCAAAAAGGGTCGAACAGTGGGTCAATACCTTTGGCAGCATGACCTACATGTGCAA
Organism: Triticum aestivum; assembly: GCF_018294505.1. Lineage (NCBI taxonomy): Eukaryota > Viridiplantae > Streptophyta > Magnoliopsida > Poales > Poaceae > Triticum > Triticum aestivum. Next base: position 166,393,142 of record NC_057796.1, read on the forward strand.
GACCAAATTGTTAAAAACCTAAATATTAGAATGGTTCCTGCAATTGCACAATAATGTGCTATTAGAAAACAGACCATGCACGTGCTAACCTCGATTGTAAACCTCAGTGCTTCCCATTGTTTCCCTGCAACACATATACGGTAGTTAGTCATTAGGTTAAGTAAGGGTTCACATGCTATCAGTAAAATATGTTGATGAAAAATAAGCACATTGCAGATTCATCAGATTACTTCAAGCTACATGGAAAACTCATTTATCCAAACCAAGCATGATTAAGAACTAGGAAATATAGCACTTGTATATGTTTCTCATGTATTAAGTGCAGCCAAATTCGATTTATTCCTCACATGCACAACAATACAAAATTCTACCCACGACAATTGGACATCGCATTGCAGAATTGAACCAAGCAGTTAACTAAACACCACAACAAATGAACCAAACGTTAACTGAGCACCACATTGCACAATATAACATACTCCTAATAGAAGATCAGACAGTTAACCAAACCAAGCATGCTTAACAACTTGGAAATATAGCAATTGTATTTGTTTCTCATGTATTTAGTACAGCCAAATTCGATTTATTTCTCACATGGTATACAATAACAGAATGCAGCCACAACAATTGAACATCGCATTGCAGAATTGAACCAAGCAGTTAACTAAACACCACAACAAATGAACCAAACGTTAACTGAGCACCACATTGCACAATA